>NC_089856.1:42796797-43016797 GCF_036373705.1 Amia ocellicauda | reverse complement strand
GTTTATGTAGATGTTTTAAGACTGGATGGGTCTCTTCCAGGCCTCTAACCTATTAAAAAGTCTGACTGTTTGGGTTCCCAGGTGGTTCCACGATAAGAGACCGTGTTTAACAGAAGTTTGCAGTGAAAAACCATAAGGGGAAGAGACCAACTCGCCCCACCCTACCTCAACCCATAACACTCCAACAAAGACTGCCTTTGCGATCCACCGCGGCCCTATTCTATCATCCTGTCACCGGCTCCACAGCCTCTATGAACCGCTCATTGATTGATCAAATCACACTGTAAATCCAATTAACTCCATATAAAGGCCACGTTGATCTATGGCCCTGCCACGGAGACACTCCCTCTTCAACCCTGCGCTCGAGCTTCGTGCAGAGAAGGATCAGAGTTGGACATCGATTTCATATTTAATGGCAGCCAACGCAGAGATTGCCCCACCACGGCCCACTGGAATCAATTCAAGAGTGGCCAATATATATCGGAAACCAAGTACAGTGTCAATATAGAAGCAGCACACAGACGTTTTAAAAAATGTTAATAACTACTGTTTTAACATGAGAGTGACATTGCTATGGACTACCATTTTGAAGATTTCCACTTGCAGATCAAGAAAAAAAACACACATTTCTTCTCTTGTAAGCAATTTAGTTCCACGTTTGATACCTTTTGTTAGTCACGGACATTTACAAAATACCCACAGACACAAGTATATCAAATTAAAAACAGAACAGAATCTGTTTTCAAATAAGACAACTTTTAAATATACTGTACCACTAACTTTTTAGTAAAAGGGGGCTTTTACCAAATATGTATTTATATTATATGAACATACCCCAGAAGAGACCTAAAGTTCTCATCAATGTTAAATGGCGTAAAGGAAAAACAATAATAATAATAAAATACTCTCACATCTTGACTGACTTATAACCACCACAAAACTGTGACACACTTCAGGGGCAAGGAACACAGTCTGACTCAGAGCTTGTACTGCCAAAACATGAAATCGGTGGCAGGTTCCTGTGTGAGGGATCATGGTTTCAGCTACAAGGCAACTTTTCCATAGAGAAGTTTTACACGCAGTAGCCCTGCAGGAATAAAAAGTGGTTTTAAAAAAAGTCATATTAGTCAGCAAAAGAGGCATGTACAAACTCAATCGCAAGCACAAAAACAACACGCCCGGGGAGGGTCTCTTCCACTAACGTGTCACTGCCTTTTACCTCAAGGCCACACGAATTCCCCCGCACCCAAAAAATGACCCCTACAGCCATGCCACCCTGCAATTCCGCCTGGAGTCCTGACTTAATGAATGGAGACTTCTGAGGACTGCGCGCGCTGAATGGGTGCGTACTCTTAAACAACATCAAACGCCATGTGGTCTGCTTTGTGTTCCCTGTAATTGAACACGGTCTAATTCTCTCAAGGACTGTACTGAGATCAACACTTCATACGAGAGATGTATACAGCTGAGGCTGGGGCTTTTTCACACCCTTCACAGTGTTGTTTGGGGATTTTTTGGAGAGAAAAAAAAAGTGTATTAATCTATGGATTGGCATTCATACGTTTACACCCCCTCCTGTCTTAACGCAGCTGTAAAATTTCGCATTTTGTGGGCTGAATCGGTGTTCAACAAACC
Source organism: Amia ocellicauda (assembly GCF_036373705.1). Taxonomy (NCBI): domain Eukaryota; kingdom Metazoa; phylum Chordata; class Actinopteri; order Amiiformes; family Amiidae; genus Amia; species Amia ocellicauda. The sequence goes on along the minus strand of NC_089856.1, from coordinate 43,015,162 downwards.
TTGCAAAGACAGCACGGATACACAAGCAAAATTTTATGAGCAATTTTTGAATAACCAAATACCAATGTTTCACTTGAAGGCTGTGAATACATTTAACTACAACTGAAGAAGAAGAAGAAGAAGAGAGATTGCTAGAGATCTATAGATATAAAGATAAAGGACGTGTGGGTGTATTCATTAAAAATGTATATAAATCTGGAACATATGCATAGGTTTTAAATGGCTGTTTGAAGGATTTTACTTTTGTAGGTATTGTCTTGTGGAAAATCATTTAAGTCGGCCTCTTCGCTGTCTGACAGCCAAAAAGACATTCACTTTAAAAATCAATGCTGGCTAATCACTGGTGAACCGGCTGAATTTAAAGAGGTACACTTTTAATCGTACACAGCGGGGTTGTCTGTTGGAGACATGGGGTCATGGGTACAAATATAGCAAGCTGTAGAATTAATTAATTAGCAAAGCCAGTGTATTTCTGTCACACGAGTGGGGGCTTTTGTATTAATCTTCATGCAGTATCTTCAGATCCTGATCGATGCAGGTTCACACTCATTTGCTCTATTCTCAGTTCTGGGACAACACTTATTTATCACTTGCATTATAGTGTAATGGCACTAACAGGGTTAAATAGGGAATGTCTGCAGAAATACCACAGTGAAACACAGAGATCTCTTTCCCTCTGAGGTGCATGTGAATAATCCTCTTTGGTTGTACTCATTCAATGGTATCATATGCCGGATATTTACAATAAAGGTTGAAAAGGCCCTTTCTGTTGTTTCTCAACAAAAGCCCCTTACAGCTGGCGATGGAGGCGGGATCATTTGACCAAGTTTCAATGCGCCAACCATTTCACCATGTTCGCAGAGATTTTATATAACCTGGATTGTCAATCGCTATATTTGGATTATGACACATCCTAGTTAAGCAAGATTGCGTAAATCAGACAGAACCAGCGCATCACATGAGTCCACAATGGAAAACAAATCTAGGCAGAGATGAGGAAAATCAGGAGGCAGAGGGAAAAACATCAGAAAGAAATTGACCATTTATTTATGCTCACAAGCATATGTTTGGGAAATGCTTATTTGTGGAGAAAGGACTGAAACTGCTTAAGAAAATAAGACGTTGTTTCATGTATGCTTGTGTGTTAGAAAATTAAATGTGTACCAACAAATGTGTGTTGTTAATCGTTTTCCAATTGCCTACTTGCTGTATTGTTTCTCCTTTCTCTCTGACCTCTGAGCAGGGTTCAGTGGGTAGTAGTTTAGTTAGTCTTCTAAACGATTGGTACTATTTAAGATTATTTTCTTTAGTTTAATATTAGTGTTACTATTACCGTATGAATACAGTTAAAATGTTTTGTATTTATTTTTAACACTGACTATTCTAGTAACTACAGGGGGACTTGATTCAAGTCTTCAAAATCATGAAAGGCATCGACCACATCAAACCAGAGGAGCTTTTCCAGATCAGCAGGGACACACGCACCCGGGGACACAAATGGAAATTGGGCTTCAAGGCATTCAAGACGGAAAACAGGAGACATTTCTTCACACAGAGAGTCGTCACAATCTGAACAAACTCCCCAGCGATGTGGTTGAAGCGACAATTTGGGAACATTTAAAAATAGACTGGATAGGATCCTTGGATCACTTAGTTGGACACCAAACAAGCGTGATGGGTTGAATGGGCTCCTCTCATTTTTAACTTTCTTATGTTCTTCTGTTCTTATTAAAAAATCTGTGCCACTTGGCCAAACAAATGTGTGAAAGGCAAACAAAATCCGTCCCAGATGTTGGATGCTACAGTCATTGGATCTGGTTGCGCGGTAGCCCGACCCTCACAGCTAGCACATCCCAAAAGTCACCCGTATGAGAACAGAGCAGTAGAGCTTCAGGAGAAAACCTGTCTGCAGGCTAGACCAAGGAAGAGCTCAACTATGTTTTGATGCACAAAAGACTCTCGTTTCATACTTAAGCATTATAAAAGATAAATACAGGCAATATCTTATGGGCCTGCCTTTGACATTCAGACACGCCCACAGAAAACCCTCCATGACAATTGTGCTGTGGGCAAAACAACCCAGAAGGCACACATACACACACACACACACGCACACAATCTCACGGTCTGCTAAAATGTAAGAGACTCCCAAAAACCGAAATCTCTCATCATCCAGCAGCACTCTGTCCTGAGGATGAATAAAATATAATGCCAGGCTTTAATATTTGATGAGCACCTTTAAATGTTTCCAGGACATGTATATTTTCATTGCTTAGGACTGATTGACAATAATGAGCCTTTTTTTTAAGTAAGCCATCATAATCTCTGATTCAGCACAGTTAACTGGCTTTCAATAATGCAAATTAACAATGCTTTATTCCTGGCATCGCCTTAATAAGATTTCTCACTCTCTTATTACAACAGTAGCAACATCAGAGCCTTAAAAAAGCCAGCTATTAAGCTTCAGTCTGGAGGCGACAAGAAAGACTCTCCAGAGAATTTATCAGAAGTAACTTTAATAGCTGTCGCACTTATGGTAAAATCAACAAAGAACATGACATTGCAAAACACATGACTAATTATTTATTTTTTTAATGTAATGCTGTATCTATAGATTAGGTTAATTGACTCTGGCATCTGATTAAGATGTTGAACTAACTTGATTAAATATGTTGCATAATTAATAATGCAAATTCCTGAAGTGCAAATGGTTGAACCACTTTCTGTTGAACCACTAATACCAAGGAGAGGGAATTACCGGAGATTACACACCATAATCTCTGGTAACTCCTTATGTTTAAGTACATTACTTGTACCAGACACTGATAAAAGCCTTGCACTCACTCTTTTTCTATCTCTGCAGCGCTCTCCTAAATTAAAGAAAGACAATAGGGGGGGGAACAAAAGGAACGGCAGCTCCTTCAGATGTTTTGGCTGCTGTACAGCATGGGATGTCTGCTGTTTTTCATGGATGTTGCTTGTGGAAACAGGGTGTGATTGATTGCAGTCACAAGTTACTGTATCACACTGAGGAAGTAATGAATATCTGTTCAACTGTGCTGGAAACACGGCTAATCCTCAAGGATGAAAATGTAATCAAGTCTGCCACACAACAGACGCATGTGTGTATATATAAAGGATGCTACATAAGTTAGTTGGCAGTTCTGTTTTTAATGCATCGTGCAAACTGCGCCATGGAGCAGTGGAATTTGGCATCATATCATCCTCTTCTACACTATTCTGCTTTATTCAGGCTGTGTCCTGCCTCACATGTAAATCATAACACACACATGGTCCTCACATTGATCCACCTTAAAACACGCACCGCAGTTGTCCATTAGAACGCGTCCACCATTCTTCCATTGATCTGTCTACCAGGTTTTATTGACCCCCAGTCTTAAGTTTTCACAATATTGATATTTAGAAAACACCCATTTTATGATCAATCAGCTGGAATTAGTGAGAGTGACTATCCCCTCAAACACAACGCTTTTCAGAGTTCAACACACCACCCTTAAACTTCCAAGTCCTCCTCCTCCTCTCGGCACAAATGAACTGTTTTTTCACAGAGCTTGGGCACTCCATACTTTCCAGTCAGAATTTCAAGTCACTGCCTTATGAAAGTTTACCTTTGTATATTTGCCTTTGGATGTTCTTGCTTTAAACATGTTGATGGTATAGCTTCACCCCGATTTTCCATGCCCTGTGCCTTACTACACTCAACCATGAGTAAACCTTGGGGTACTACAGTAAACATGCCTTAAAAACACATGTATTGTGGCATATTATGGAAGTCCCATGGTCCAGTGTGTACAGCACACTGGACGCACATTGGAACGATAAGAAACTGCTGTAAATGTGTAGTAAAACCACAGTGTAACTATATTAAAAGTGCAAACATCCTATAACTTACTAAGGTATACTTGCCTAAGGGCAGACTACTTTTATGAGACCTGGCCTCAACTGCATAGTGTTTAAACATGAGTTTTGCTAAAGGCATCTGTACTAATGTTCTTCTTTAGCTGTCCGCTGCAGTTATAAACATGCACAGTCTCTGGGAGGCACTTTCACAATCCCTGGGTCAGGCGTTGGCTAAAGTTCACACGCCACACATCTGCTCCTATGTTCCCAGCAACTGAGACACTGCATCAATCCGCTAGGAATGACGATTTATGAAATTGGCACACTGGTTTAATATAAAAAATTAAAAGATGCATCATTCCCTCAGATGACTTCCCAGGTGTTTACAGTGCAAGAATTAAGTGCAATTGGCCCAATTAAATCCTTTACTTTTGCCATGACATACACCTTTTAATTATAGAATCTGGGGACATGATCCTTTCGTATATTCTGTGAACCTCAGTAGTTTTTTCTGTGACAACTCCGCCACCTATTAACCAGGCACCACTATAATCACATTCGTATCTGTAGCTGTAACTGTAAATATAAGCAAGTGTGCTGACGTCTCCAAATGTATATGCTTGTTAATGTTAATTAGCCAGCAGAGAGGGATCTTTCCAGCCCATGGAAATCACACACATTAAGTGGAAAGGCACAGAAGATGTCTGTGATGCTCTGTAGTGGTAACGAAAACGTGGTAAACAAAAAAAAACGCTGCTTGCAGTTTTCTGCTACAATATACTCTTTTCCCCCCACAAAGAGTAACTACAGGGTTTGAACTGTCCATTCTTTTTTTTACCTCTCCCTACTTCCTGTAAACTAGCACATACTAGTTAAAGAAAAGTATTCATTACTAGGTTAAAGATAGATTGATGTTTTTTTTCTTCAAATTGTGTAGATTTTAAATATTGGACTTGTGGAAAGCACTATTTGTGTAATACTAAGAGGATGTCAAGACTTTATGAGGAATATGGCTTAATTTGAATATGTTTCAACTGATGTATTAATAACAACAACAATAATAGTAATAATAATAATATTTAAAACGTTTATGATAGGAGTGGAATTAGACTGTGTTTACTTCATTAGAAAGCTACAATGTCACCTTCCCATAGCACCCGTTTCTTTCAACCCTTCTTTGAACACAACGTGTCTTTGCAACACAGTGTTCAGTGGCACAGCTGCGCCGGCTGCGCTGCAACATGTATCTGGCAGACCGTCTGCAGCCTCCTCACTTACAGACAAAAGCCTGAGCAGCCCTTTCCTCGGTGGGATGTTACATATGAGCGACCAGCACAGGGTCAGGACACATACATGCTCTGTTACACAGGTGTGGGAAAAGCAGATGTGTTCAACCGCTGCAACACATTATATAATAACCTAACTGCACAAGAGAAAGGCACTGAGCCCACATAGTATCTATTCACATCGTGGATTTGGACTATATTCTTACATTGAAAAATATTTAAAATATCTACATGACGGTTAAAGGGATACGTAAGGTCCCTCTCTCTCTCTCTCTCTCTCTCTCTCTCTCTCTCTCTCTCTCTGTATGTAAATCAATGTGTGTGTGTGTGTGTATATATATATATATATATATATATATATATATATATATATATATATATATATCACTTAATCAGATTATTTATGTATTTGTATGTTTTCATATGTGAACCAGATTTTTAGGTTACAGCACAATTTCTTTACACGTTTTAGTTTACAGTCAGTGCAAGCTGACAGGATACAAACTTTATAGCCAACAGCATTGCCTATAGATGAATAGCTGAATATACCTTTCTTCAAAATGATCGTTTTCCAATATTGTCATCATCAATGCGACTGTGGTCTGTTCACGCACAGTCAATAAATACAGTATAAAGTCTTCTCTGGACTTTCTTCTCAGACGGTGTATTTGTTTAATAAAAGTGCCTTTTATATGACAGCATGTGCCTGCATCATTGTCACAGCATTAACTAATTAGACGACGCCGACCATCAGCAATAAAAGTGCATGTCATTAAGTTAGGATATAAAGAGAAATAGAGATACTGACTCAATCTCCACAAATATGAGATCACTTAAACAGACCTTCTGTATGGCATGATATTTGTGTTTATACTGAAGGATAGCGGTCTGTTTTAATGAGTGCTATTCTTGTCAGTCTTAAGTTGTGTGAGGGTGTTTCTTATTAAATGTCACGATTTATATCCATCAGAAATACGATACAAACAGCCCCAGAAGTGCATTTCCTATGAGCAGATCTAGGACCCTTCCTCTTACCCGAGATCTCGGTCTGGGGGACCCCGCTCAAGGGGAAGCCTTTGCCGCTGTAGAAGTGCCGGACGTCCGAGCAACTCCGGGCTTTGTTGCTGCTGGTGTCCCCGACAATCGGGACAGCGAGAAAGGAAAAGAAGAAAGCCCACCGCAAATCCATCTTCTCGGGCAGGTGGAGAATCCAAACCCCGGTCAAGTGCCAATCCCAAAGCCAGAGAAATGAAACGATGGCGGACTATCCACCTGACGCGTCCGCAGCCGCACAGAGGTGCCACTCCGGTCTGTGCGGGAGTATCTGTAGCCAACGAGCTCCTGTGCCAGTCTGGAGAGAGAGCCTCTTACTGTCCGCCGGGTAGTTTCTCTCTCTCTCTCTCTCTCTCTCTCTCTCTCTCTCTCTCTCTCGCTCTCTCTCTCTCCCTCTCCTTACTGCATTCTCTTTCTTTCTGGAGTAAACGATGAACCTTAATCACTTTCTGTCGGACAGTTGCTTTATATCTTTAATAATGTCAGGAGGGAGTCGTTGAGAATCACCAGTGATACTAATAAAAAAGTAAATGTATAAAAAACAGAGTATGATCCACTGTAAGAAATAACACATACAAACTAGCACGGGTGCATGAGAAGTGATCTATAATGAAACGACGCAGATTGAAATGCGGGTGTGCGGGGGCTCTGCGCGGAGATGCTCCGGGGCGCTGCGGGGCGGTGCGGTGCGGTGCTTCCCCTCGGCTGGCTGGAGGAAACTGGGAAGGCACCACCTGCAGGGCACTGAGTCCGCTTCTCTGCGCGTCGGCTGCAGATTTTCCCCACAGGATGTTGCATCAAAATACAGCGTAGACCCCCAGCCAATAGACAAGAGGCGTTTTTTCTCTCTGTGTATCGGTTGCCTGGTCTCTTCCATCTGACTTGGCTTTACAACCACTGATTGATTCGCCGGAGTTTTCTTTGAATAGGTGCTGGAGACAGTGTCTAACCCCGAGATGAGCTATAGGTGCATGTGTACGGTAACACACACACTGATGTTAAAAGTGCATGAAACAACATCTTACATTATTTGCCTTCCACGAAAATAACCTATAACTGATACATGCATAAACACATAAATACATCAAATCTGTTCTGACAACATATCTTTGAGACTTCGACTTCAGAATAGTCAATCTTACCCTATAAAGGCTAAATATATTTCTTTTTGCCACATAACGCATACCTTTCAGTCTGAAAATAAATCTAGTTGCCCTTCATTAAGTACACTCTAAGGACTCTGTGTCCTTTTTCTGAGCTGCTGCCCAGGACTAACGCAGTGCTCTCTGCGTAGTTTAACTGGGGCATTGGGCAATTCATCACACGCTTTCTGTGTTTGTATGCAACACCCTTGCAAATATACAGGCTAATTGTTTTTGCCTTTTTAATTGCTTCACCATGATGTGTAGGAACTGACGGTGATCAATTCGCTATAACACCTCAATGTGTTTCCCAAAAGGAGCCATACAATTGTGTGCCACACATTTAATTAATAAGAAGCTGCACATTGAGGTACACAGGCCTAATGTAATGCAAGCTGTTGTGATTGTAGCTCGTTATGAACAAAATCATACACACACACACACACACACACACACACACACACACACACATATATAAGCAAAGATATTTTTCATACTTCAAATGGGATTCTGTGGGTCCTGACAGTCCAATCAGATCTTGAGTGATATACCATAGGTAAAAAACCAGCAAGATTGAGTACCAGGAATGGGGTGAGCGTAATTAAATCCATATTCATTAGGCAATTGTTTAGCCACCAGGACCTCGGAAGGCAGAGGTTGTGCTTATTGTATCTTTGGTGCAACAACAGGTAGCAGAATGTAATTTAGTTAATTTAGTTTAAATTGTTAGCAAATCAAGCTATGACGTGATGAAATGGATATTTTCAAGCCTCTTCAACTCAGTTGACTTCTTATCAGTGAATGTAACCAGGCCGCCGAACAGACCTCCACTGTAGACAAAAGTGTGTGCTCTGAAAAGGTCTGCTACGATTTTCAGACTGGCCTGTTCAAGCATCAGCTTCGCTTTCATTGCTCGAGAGTTCAAATGCTTGTGGATTCATTGAACGCTTTTTTTTTTTTTTTTTTAATTCAATACATTTATTGAACAAAGTGGCACATGCTTTACCTGTTGTTTATGAAAGTAGAAATAAAAAAGTAAACATACAATTTTAAAAATTATATGTTGTTGTTGTTTTTGTTGTTAAATCCTCCCAAAGTGCATTGTTTCTTAGATGACAACAAAGCTAAACAATCCAGAGACATACAGGTGACATAAATCTGAGAGAAGACAGTTTTCAAGTTTCACGTTTTCCTAGTTTGTCAGGTGTTCCATTTAAACAAGTACCAGCAAGCTAAATAAAGTCAAGTTACATATTCCCAGTGCTCTATAATATAATATTCCCACAACTAGTCAGTGGAATAATTAGTTTGCCACTTTTAAATACATTTCCCAGACACTCCTATTGTTATTTTTGACAAAATAAAAACATGTATCAATCACTCACTGTTGGGTAATCCCCCACAAAACACTGTAACTTAATACACACACAGCTGTCAAAAAGTAATAACCTTATCCTGGTAGAATACAATTACACTTGTATACTGTACTTTAGATTCTACACTGCAGGTCATTATTGCACAATTGAACACATATGTGTAAATCAATAAGGAGGTGGTATTGATTTTTATGACACCATTCTGTTCTATTTAATTTTTTGATTGCTAAGCAAAGCAGCATCTTTATTAATGTGCACATCAATACACGGCCCGATTGACTTCAACACAGGACGCGTTTAATCCCGAGGATGCGTTTTCATCTAAAGGGGAACAATGTACCACCATTGTTTCATCGAGCCGTACTGAAGTGTGGGACACATAAGCATCAAGGAGATCTGACCTGACTTACAACTTCTGTTCTCGATCAGAACCTTGACCCCAATCCTATTAAACTCAAAGTGGGACAGCTGGGATTCATGTGTTCCTGCCCCATTAGGAGCCACCCTGCAGGAAGGGCCACAGTCCTCGCCAAGGCTGAAACTCAGAAACACGTCAATAACTGTGCCATTATTTCCGGCTAAGACACAGCAGGCTGCTCATTAAAATACACAGAGACTCCACTGTTTTGCCCCATTAAGGAGAAACATTTCCTTGCTTGGTCATAAGTACATCTTTCTAATGCTTGATTTGTGGGTGTTTATTTTATTCAGAGCAACATTTTCAGTTCCTTATTAAGTCAATAAGATTTGTATTTATTTTCTGAAGACTATTACAGGAAAACACAACTCTGGTAGCCATCTACGCACTGGACATGATGTGGATTTATTTCCAGAGAAAAACTGACACAGAACAATGTGAAAAGACCTGAAATCAGACAGTACAACAACTATGCATTTCAAGAACTGAGAAACAAAGTAAATAATGAACTTAATAATGTAGACTAGTTGAAGAGTGACTATATCTTACATATTATTGTTATGTATTAGGTTTATGTTATTCCCAGAGCTCAAAATTGCTCAAGGCCCTTTCCAGATTTGCTTGTTATGCTGTCAAAAAAGCTTTTGCATTTCATCTCATAGCTCCACGTTTGCTCCTCACATTGCACATACAGCCCTTTAATTGATGTACAGGATGTGCAGACTTCCGCCGACACTTTAAAGAGTAAATCCCAACCTCGAGATATAAACACATGTATGTGCGTGTTGATAAGGAAGGACTCAATGCAAGTGCACATACAAGGCTTTTTCGAGGATCCTTAAGGGGAGAACTCCGCTTTCTCCCAAACATCAATAACTAATTCTTTCGTTAGCAATTGGATTAAATTTAAGCCTCAATACTGGAAAGACGGGGAGCAGTTGTTGGCTGCCAGTGCTTTATGTTCTCAGCGCATGCAGAAACGTGTTCCAGTTTTCTACTGTTCGTTTTGTGAATAAATGTTTCCAGGCTGCGGTGATGTTTTTGCTTTGGCAGACACCCAAGCTGAGACGTTTCATTCTACAGAAAGAGCTCAGCATAAAATAGAGACTGACATTCGCTTTCCTCCTTATTTAAGGATGTCACAACCCTCGTCAGGTCTATTTACTCACAGCTTTAAGAACTTAGAAGTTTCCTTTCTGTAAGTGTTTATAGATATACATACTCAGTATTTCATTTGAGATAAGTTTTTAATTGTGGTTTTGTTTTGGAGTTTAAAAATATATGTTTTGGCCGGAGAATTCGCAAGCTTTCAGTGTCCTTTCTTGTACAGACGAGATTGCTTTCTTTGATCTGAGGACATCTTGTTAGTAGTTAAAATGTTTCGTCTTCTTTCTGTGAGAGGCAACTTAATCTGGAGAATAGTAATTCCACACTGACAAATAAATCCACCGAGGAATCTTTTGTTATCAGGCTCTCTCTTAGCCTTTCGCAGATTTGATTGAGTGTTTGAGGTTATGGATAAGCCTTTGGTATGTGTTTGAAAGCAGCACTTCAATAGGGAGCCGATTCCAAAGTAGGAGCTGGTTTTAAAGTATCTCTTGACCAAATAAAACAAAATATGTATAAATATTCCCTCCGGCATTGCTGTGTTTAAGGCTGATGTTTATTATTTTTGATTATCTTCATCATTATTAGCTTTTATTTCCTTTTGTTTTTGGATCTTAGTTGCGTACTTTCCATTTTTGGATCCCTTGCAGAAACCGCTTGATGACTTGGAGAGGTCTCTTTATGGATCAGTTGACTGTCGACTGCTAGTAATCAGGTAACCAGGAGCTGAAGGCGTGTTTTGAGGTAAGTGTTGTCCACTGCACTACAAACAGGAATGGTGGAAAGTGCTGGATTGAGCCCCAGACCACTTCGTAGACACACATAATTGACAGGGCAGACTTCTGCACCATCTCACGGTCACTGCACAGATCAAATGAGCACTGAGGACACTGCAGAGGCTGCTCAGCACTGGGGAGGAACAACCGAACATTTGCATTTGATTCCCGTTTCTATTAAAGCCCAGGAAACCTCAAATTTTCCATCAATAAAACAGGGCAATATTGCAGCAGACCACAAGAAAAACAAAGCATGGAGCGAGAAGGATCCCAGTAATGCGCACAGAAACCACAGAGGGCCCAGTGACGTGCCGCAGCGTTCGTTAGTGAAGTTTAATTAAACCCAGCACCCCAGTGTTTGTGAAGAGATGTGGGGATGTCAATTAAGGTTTCTGCCATAGTGGATGCTGTTGTTTTTGTTGTTTTCATGGACAACGGAAATATAGTTGTCTGTTTAGCAATGTGTAAGTCTTAAAAATCATTTGTTCATCTTAGATGTTCTCTGATTGGTTGAATTCCCAGGTAATGGAGTGTGCAGTCAGAGCTGAGGTATGAATAAGACTGAAAGTCAGAAGACACAAGTACATAATGTGTCGTAAAAAAGATGATTCCCAGTGTCCATCCATCCATTCATTGTCAATAACTGTTTCATCCACTACAGAGCCGAGTCCAGTCCAGCAGGCAGAGGAGGCACACCCTGGACCGGATGCCAGTCCATTGCCGGGCAGATTCCCAACCCACAGCACGTACGTCTTGTGCGACTGGTTATTTTCAAGTCTCGGACACAACAAAACACTTTTTTTTTTTGGTAATGAAGCCCAAGGGTCGATTTCAAGACCAGTTAAAATGAGCAATCGGTTTCCTCTATTCAAGCAACTAGGGTATTTCATCTTTTATTGAGTGCAACCATGAAAGAGTCGCACTCTTAATGAGTAGCAGGGGGCGGTGAATGGGCGACACAGCCACATGTCTCCTGTGAGAGCTGGCTGCATGCTCGACAGATTTCCACAGTGACTGAAGTCGGCTAAATATGCACAGTAATTAGAGATAACTTCCTTCGGCACATATGGACAATCACAAGCTTAATCAGAAGACTTCCTAAGCCAGACTGATCAGCATCTTGCAGTACAGCATCTCACAGACACCAGCCTTTCACAACAGGAGAGCTTTCGCTTCTCACAGATATATTAACCACCTTTATGTGTATGTACTACATATAAAAACACCCACATCTGTCCTTTTCCTGCTTATGTAAACTGGCTATTACTTAACAGTTTCTGTTTTAACACTACAGAGCAAACAGAGCAGATCAAAATAAGAGAAAATTATATCTTCCACTTCGGAAAGTGAACTGCTTCCTTTAATTCACTGTCACAATCGTATATGTTGGAACTAAAACAAAACACACTATTATCCTGCCAAACTGAAATGGATTGTTTTTCTTTGCATGCGTTTTGTTTCTTCATATTATCAAATCCAAATACTTTATAGCATAGAAGTCAGAGGGGAAATTGTAGGTGCTAGTATATTTTAATAGATAACATATTCACATTATAAACAACAACAATAACAAATGAATGATTTTACAATGAAAAGATAGGAGAGTGTACAACAACCTTTGTCTAAGAATGTAATGAATTCAGAGTGAAAAAACATTACTCAGTCACACACACAAATACCAAACTCCTCGAGTCAAACAGCCAAGACAGAAGGTAAGTTCAGACACACAGAGAAGATGCCGGGAACTTCAGCACAGCTGTATGAAGGCTTGTTGGCAGCAAAGGGCAACAGAGTAATTAAACCAAGAGAAGACAGATTGAAATCGCTGGTAGAGCGGGGATACAGCAGAGCACATTTCTAATACTTTCCCAGCACCTACAATGTGCCGCCCACGTCAAGAAATCTCAAACGAGGTAGTTTTTCAAACGAAGCTGTTGTGTAGCACTTCATGACACTTTGCAAAGCATTACTGTGGCTTTGTTTCAAGCAGCTGTGGGGGAGGGTCCTCGCCACCGAGGGCAGCGGAGAGTTCGATCTTTGTTCCACCTCATCTCTCAGTTATATCATTGAGATGTTTAATTGCAAAACCTGAACCGATTCTGCCTGGTTTCCGGTTTGTGAGCAGGTGGGGATGGAAAGACATCCACAAAAGTGATTGTAATGTTGTGTATAGTATACTGTGTCATATAAGAAATCCTAGACCTCATCTCTCAGTTATATCATTGAGATGTTTAATTGCAAAACCTGAACCGATTCTGCCTGGTTTCCGGTTTGTGAGCAGGTAGGGATGGAAAGACATCCACAAAAGTGATTGTAATGTTGTGTATAGTATACTGTATAGTATACTGTGTCATATAAGAAATCCTAGACTACATAAATCTACTTTTATTCATAGGCATTTTCTTGAATATCATTCCCATGTAACATGTAATTTACATTTGATGAATCTGTTTACCTAGAGACAAAGGCTGGCACAAGATACGGTTTGTACGAGCCACAGTTTTGCCAGGTGGCAGCGCTGTTTAAAGAAGAGAGAAGGAGAAGATTGAGGCCAGCTTGGAGTCGATGAGTAGGAGGCGAGTGACAAATCTTTCCAAGCGTGGGGAAAAACTCTGTATGAGCATCACTGATCAGGAACACAGACCAAAATCATGGTTTTTACCGCAGAATCGGCAGTGAGGATTTTTCACAGAGCATTACATTCGCGTCTGGTCAATTCTTGCCAGCTTCGGTCCTGATTTTACAAAGCCGGTGAAGGATTTACAAATGAGTTACTAATTATTCTGATCTGGATTATCTTCTAACACAAAATATGATCTCAAATTGAAAAACTGATTAATTTAAGACATTGAATGAAAACTACTGGTCATTCTCTACTGGAAAATCAGGCCTTGAGTGTTAATTTAAAAGCAACTCTTAATTAGATGGGTTTTTTTGTTACTACAGCAGAGACACTGCCCTCACAACCCAAAAAGATAACACCTACGTAGTCTGATTAAAAGCCTGTGAGGTAGTGATATATTTTACACACTTTTACACAACTGAAGGCTCAGTTCATTTACATTGTTGTTGAATCAACAAACAGTGAGAATACTTCACTACACAACAAAGGAGACAATGTCTGCAGCAGGGCTATAATTAAATTAATTAGCGACTGCGACAAATTCAGCACGGATTATAATTGTTGTTGTTGGTTTGTTATCATTGTTGTTTAGATTTGCGATCTATGTGGTGATTGTCTCCATTTTCTGAAAAATAGTAAATGATGATTACTTGTAAGTAAATTATATAATGGAACTTCTCCTAGGTTGTGAAGAAGTGCTTTTGCCTACAGCTTTTAAGATCAGACATCATTGCCATTCCTGGGAATTCTCCAGATTTCACTCGGGTGTAATATACCTGGCGTGACCGCAAGCACATTCATTGAAATAACTTTAAAGGTCATATATAAAAACAAAAGCAAACATTTATTGAAATAGAGCACAAGGTAAAATTTAATCTGCTATTTAAGACATCTCACAAATGCAGCACAGACATTGCATTGTGGGTTATCAAGGAGGACAAAGTGGCAGTGCTGCATGATGCTAAATTCCAGTTGCATCATGGGTAGTATAAGTCTTAACATCCTACCTTGATATGCTCTGACTGTAAAGAGGCACAAACAGCTGGTTGTCTGGCATAGAGTGGGTGTGTCATCCCACCCCCATTTTGTCGGTTTGTTTTATAGTAGCTCACTCGAATTTCATCCCATTTCAACTGCATGGTTAGGTAGCTTGATCTAGACTCTCACAGCTCTCTGCCTGGAGAAGATTCGAGTCTATTCTCGGGTTAAAACCTCTGTAATCTTCATTTCTGATTGTGACCTCTGGGCCTCGTTTCATTGTAAAGCAAATGGTAGTTTGTCCAAGAGATTGGCTTTTGTCCATTGCCTTCTGGAGTTTGAGAATTGAAATCAAATCCCCTTATAACGGCCCAAGTTCAGAACAAAAAGCCATTGGATGGCTGTAAAGGTCCACATAGCAAATTGCACGCTGCCCTAGTTGTGTGTGGATGAATGATCCCTCCAGGTATGAATATCTCTAGTCTCTTGGACTGTTACTCTTTGGCTAACAACAGATTGTGCTTCCACATCGACCCAGCACATTGCTGTCCACACAGAAAACACAGATGCCTAATCCACACTTTCCAAATGCCAGTTAGCCCAGGGAGGGTGTCTGCACCAGCATTCATTTGAGATGAGAGCACACATCCCTCATTCCTCCACCTCCTTAAAACTTATAATCAAGCAAACAAAGAGATGAAATCAGTACTCAGTGTTATCATTGAGCTCTCTGGAATATCCATAGTGAATATTTTAATGACCTAAATCATGTTAATCTCCGGAAGAATTCTACAATTGTAGCTTCTCCTTTTAAATTTGCATGTTTTATTAAACAGCAGCCATTATTCATTTATTTATTTGGAATTTTTAACTATGCAAAACATCTCACTGTTTGACAATTTGGAATCTATTTCCTGTCAACTGTGATGCCTCCAGGTTAAATGAATCTTCACACCTCTGTGTTTGTGTGACACAAAGCGGCATAAATTAGACGTGCTAGGTTTAGGTCATTATCTGGCCAGATTTCACAACACAACTGCTAAAAGAGAACTCTCCTCGTAAAGGTAATTTCTGCCACCTGCAATAAGTGTACATATATAAAGGCCTTTATTCCAGTCCTGTTATATTACCATGCATTATTATTTAATTTAATGGACAAAAACATCATATTGGTTTTGTTAGACCAAGCAACACATTATAATAAAATTAATAGAGGGGGGAAAAATGGTAAGAAAAATCAAACTTGTGTGCTACAAGGAGGACAACTTGAAATCACTCATCCTTCACTTTATGACACCATCTTTTGTTCTGTAATCCAGTAACGAGCCTCTCTATGGCTGTTCAAATGCCACAGTGACTTAACATTATTCTGCTCATGACTTTTATGAAGTCACGCTGCCAGACAGTTGCATTCCTCTCCCAGCGATGGCCGAGCGCCTCTTTGTGGGATCTGTCTTGTCACTGTCGGGGGAGAAATGTTATGGGGGTAAAAGGCATTTCCTCGGTCATTCCTTCCTGCGAGTTTTGGCAGGCGCTCGTTGTGGATAATTACAAATAAAAGCACATTTGATGTCTCTAATTACACAACTTTTATGTTATAAATATTTTAATCAGTCACTTGATCTGGTTTGCATTCCCCACAGACGGCTGCCTGCAGAAACAGAGAGAGAGAGATCTGGGAATGAAATTGCTGCCACATTGAGTAGGAACGTGGATGCTGGATTCCACAGTGGGGCAAAAGGAGAAAGGACCTGCTAGTCCTCATCCTGTATGGGCTGTAAATTAACCAAAAAAAGATCCATAGCGTCAGCTCACTTCTTGGACTCACCTCATCACTACAATACCTGCTGCTGGGGTTTTCAGTTTTGGTCCAGCAGAAAAGCCTGACTCTGCTGGTTTCCTTTCCATTTAAGCACAGATGTACTCCATTAAAAACCTAATTTAAAGTAAACATTGAATTAATCAAAGCTACTAAAGACGTGCCGGTTTCCAGCTACCTCAACATTTGAAATCTGTAACTAACTGCAAAACAACTAAAACCAAGTAATTAATCAAATGATTAGCTTATTTAATTGTACTGTATGCAAGAGCAAATACAAAATATATAATAGTACAATTATTATAGCAATAATAACCCCAATCAGTCAATGTTTTATTTGATTTAGAGGAATTACAAAAGTAACCTAAGTAATTGATAGCCCCATCTGACTTTGATAAATACACTCAAACTGTGAAAAATGCTATCCAAATATATGGCTGCATGAATAAACACTTCAAAGTGCTCATATTGCAAAAAAAAAAAGAAATAAGAGAAAGCGCACGCTGGTTTTATCAGAGATCGCTTCGTGAATGCCTCAGGGTTTCTTCATTCTTATCACTGTCTTTCCACAGTCATGTGAAAACAGCCACATTATTTATCCCGCACGGCTTTAAAATTAAAAATAACAACGACCTTAAACCTGCATGGCAGCAGCGACACACAGGGCTTTACAAATGACTCTCCCTCCCCAGCCCAGCTCTTGCTCTCAGCAGCTTCAATTCAGAGACCTGTGTGTGTCCAGATATGCCTGTTGCCCTGTTGCTTTATCACTTGTGGGGCTGGGTGTTTAAGATGCCAGGGCTTGTTTCCTCTACCAGTCCAGCGCTGCCTATAGACCGCAGTTGTGAATATCTGCCTGCGTTCCTGCCAGGCTTATTTTTTTGGTCCTTAATATCTATAAGACCCCTGCCATGTCCTAATAATTATTTTTTCACAGCTTCTCACATTGTCTGTGCATACTAGGCCATATTCCTGCAGTCCTGGTACCTAATTATATAGCATCGTACGTCATAATCCCTCTGCTGGATCCAGCTGTTGATTTGCACAAAACAGTGCCAGACAAACATATAGCAACTTGTCTGTAGTGACTTACCTCGAACAACCTGGAACAAAAAGTGGTTTTGATGGTTGTATGTATAACACTGGCTCCTAAACTCAACTCTTGATTATGAGATATATTATATTGACTTCATATTGTAGAGTACACTCACAAATGCTTTTAAGTAAAGCATTGTCCTGTAGGTTGTGTTGCAATGCTTGAATCGATTACTGACTTGCTGAGGCAAACAATCTAATATTTGCACAATAAGTGAGACAATGAATGCTTGATTAAAAAAAACACAGAAGGCTTGTATCTCTCCAGTACCATTACTTATGATATGAAGACTGAAACAAACCAAAGCAGATTAGTCAGAAATAGCCAGTCAATCACTCCTGCAGAAAGGTGTCTAGTGTTACCACATGGAAGTGTTTATGAGAGAAAGAGGAATATATAGATTTTTTCCTTCCTTAAAGATAATAAATGTTCCACAAGGGGAGGATTTTGTGTACTACAACTAGCTATGTACTTAATTTCAAAAGTTTAAAAGATTTTGGGGGGGAGTAAAGTTTAAACGCCAGAGGGAAGATCCAAGTTCAAACTCTCGGTCACACGACTCTTCTGTCACAGCAACACAACAAAACGCTCCAATATTCACCCTGCTGACCTCCTTACCCACAGGGATCTTTCTGTAATTATGGCAGCAATAACTAGATTCTCCTTTTTCTTCATCTCAAGGTGGAAAGGCAGCACTTGAAAGCATCCATTAGAATTCTCCTCCAAAAGTAGGGGAGGTAAACCCGCACCTTCTGGAAACCTCTCCGTCCCCCTTGGAAGGAGTTAACGAGCTAATTGCTGTTTGAGTGGCTTCACATGGATTCCACACAACAGGGTGGTTTATCTCCCGTGTCATCGATTTCCTATCACTGCAGCTCCTGCTGTCTGCGGCTCCGAGAGGACCCTCTGAATTCTCAACCGCCGCTGATCAATAGCTCCCGGTCTCTGAGGCCCGGCATAGCCTCCAGCCCTCGCCTCTCGAGCCGGAGAACAGGCCTTAATTAGGGCCTGTCTGGTGGTGATGCTGCTCGGGGGTGGGACTGGGACCTCATCGGGGAGCAGAGCTCTCACTCACACTGACACCTCACGATATGGGAATGCCCCTGGGGGAGTTCATGGGCCTGTCTTTATTTAGCGCCTTGTTACACGGGGTGGCACATCTATCTAGTTGACGTTTGTGTCCCCCTTATATTGCTTTAATCGCCCCTAAATAATCCAGGAGGTGGTTGAAACAAACAGGAATGTCCCAGTATGAATACAGCCTGTATCTTGGGTTGTACACTCTGTTCGGATTCGGAAATTCTGTATTTCTTCTAGAAGTAGAAGCCTTAAACGGACGCTGTTCTTTGAATTAAATATTGATGGATTCACTCAATAATCATAGGCCATGCTCTGTAGCTCCCAGTATCACCGGGCTTTATATTCTCAAGGATGACACAGAACCACAGGGCATTTCCACGATGGGATTTCCCCCCATTTGGCGTTGCAGGACTGCGGCGACCAAAACAATCACTCAATCGAACAATCAGGCTAGAAAGAAATTAATCACGCAAGTTGGTGAATAAATCAATACTTGTTTTGGTACAAAGATGCATTACGTTCCCCCCTGTGGGACTGTATACGATCACGAGCCATAAGCCATAACAGGATCATTCAAATGAAGTTATATAAAGAAGCAGGCGAAGGCGCTGTAATTCTGTAGTTTTTCAGCCGATCAGATTGAGTTATGTATTGTGCCAAAATGAATGCAGACCCACTTAAATAACGCGGCCAGGCATTTAATTGCATTGGCTCATGCACAAACAGCTCCACATTTCTTTTTTTAAACTGTCACTCGGTGACACAGATAATACATTTCCTTAATGGCAGGAATTTCAGAATAACACTTTGTTTGCAACACGATTTTTAAAATATTTCACCGCACGTATGTTTCTTTCCTTCTTTACCGATATATTTAATTGATAAAGCACAAGCTGTATTTTACTTGCATTCACACAAACAAATGGTATGCGTTCCTGTGACAAAATAATACAGATCCCAATGTCCAGCTCTAATTGCACCAAGAAAGATATTGCAGTTCTGTTTCATTTAACCTCGTAGCGCTGGATTAATCTTGCGTTTTACGTCTTGAGATGCAGCATTTGCCCTTTGTGTTTTCATTCTCTCCCTTAAGCCACAGCTAATTAGTCTTGAATTGGCAATGTGTCATGTATGTGTAAACTCACCACAACACCCAGGACAACCTAGTTATCTAGTCCAGGTTTGGCACAACATCATCGATTACAGGTTTGTAACCATAATCCAACATCATGCTGCCCAGAGCGATTGGGACACAGCATGGCTCTCAGGTCGTGAACCTATACTTCACCATACAGCAGCACAGACTCTGTGGGTTATGGGCTAATATTGACTGTACTGTTGAAACTGCATCCAAACAGCCTGACCAACCAATTACACAAGCCCTGCAGCGGTTGTCTACAGCGATTGCTAAATGGGATCTTAATGGGGTTGAAGATTGTGCTGCAGGGCTGTGAAGGAGGAGCCTCCTCTCTCTTTTGAAACTCATCCCCCGCCTGGCACCGGCACTCCTACAGCTCTGCCTGACACGTGTCTGAATCGCACCTGATCGACAACCAGACAAGGGCTCTCGATGAAGCGCTTCAGCAGTTAAAGATGTCAGACCAAAGACACAGACACAGGAAGAAAAAAACAGAATTTACACCAATGGTATTTCAAGGTAAATGCTTTCCTGCCCCGATTTTCATTTAATAAAAAGAGAATAACTTTAAATTCCACAGGGACTTAGAATTATTAGGAACATTGGCTTTCTCCAGCATTATTTCAGCCTTTCTTTTTCTTTTTCTTTCCCACTGTAGGCAGTTTTAATTACTTGCCAAGGGCAATGTTGGTATATTGGACATGATGGTGCTAGGCAACCGAGGAATTAAAACTGTTTTTGTGTGTTTTATTTTACGTTTTATATGCTTCACTTTCTCTCTACCATTTGATTTTCAAAAAAGGAGTAAAAGTAACACCGAAGTACCCAGTTAAAACATTTGTGGAAATAATTATAAAAATACATTTCAATAAAATTAAAATACATTTTGCCCAAATCAGCATTCTGCAGGGAAATTTTAAATGATTTATAAATGTAAACATGCAACTGTAATTTCTGAGGCGAATCCAGATGTGGCTCTCACTAAAAGCCTGGTGTTTTGAGTCTGGCGTTGGGAATAAAACAAGTAGGTTAGCGATCCTGAGCACTAAAGGGAATTGACAAGCGCACAACATTCAAAACTAATGAAGGTACTCGCCAGTTTTGCAATTTGCATTTTCTACATTCGTTTTTTCTTAAATATGAACTGCTGCGCCACACAAATGTTTGTATTATTGTATTCGCTTCAATGTCTGTATTGCTGTATAGGGACAGGACCCCCTCTCTTGCCCTGTGGCAGTGATGTAGCAGTTTCTGCAGGGACTGTTGGATGCTGGTAAGTCTCCATCCACAGGCCTACTTAGATAAAGCATCTATGAATCATTGAAGTAAGCTCAATTTCATTTTCCTTCCCAGTCCTGAGTCTTGAACAGTTATTTGAGTGTTGGCATGAACAGTTTGAGAGAAGGTATGTCTGCCTTGGACAACAAATCAATGCAGATGGAGATCTTATGAAATAAATCAAAATAAGAGTGAAAATGGGATGGAGTGCATTGAGAAATGGCACATTATTGAGAGGAAATCTATACATTTGCCTGAAGAGAAAAGTATTTGACCAATGCATACTACCAGTGCTCACTTATGGCTGTGAAACCTGGTCACTCAATGCATAAATGATATAGAAACTGCAAACAACACAAAGAATTGTGAAAATATGTATACTTGGAATAACATTGAGATCAATGTATTTATCTAATAAACAAAGGTATTCGACCATGATCATTTCAAGAATTAAAATGGTAAAATGGTAGATATGTAGATATATATGCACGTGTCCAAATCTATTACTAACAACTACTTTGGGTAATAATATTTATCCATTAGAAGATCTCACTGCATTGTTTTCCACACTTATGTGAGCTCTTAATTCTCCTCCAGACTTGTTTTGAGATTGATTTCCATTTGGGATTGGGCCAACTGGGAGGCCTGAGGTGACAGCTGTTTGCTAGTTTTCTCCATTTGTGAGGAAGGTGCCCTGGTATTTGATTATAATGTCCAGTGAGACTGTTTAATTTCCATCTGATTATATTAGGTTTTGAAAGGAGTCTCACTTCTACAATAATACAGGGATTTATATATCAAGGTCCTGGCTCTGAAATTGAGTTTTAATTGATGTTGTTCTTGTTGTTTTTGATGGAGAAACAAAGTGTGAACAGAACTAAACTAAAAATCCATCTCACTCCCCAGCTGCATTTTGTCTCGGTGAGGCAGTGAGCTCAGATGCTTGTTGGGAATATGTGTGTTGGCTGAAATGTTTTGTAGGTTTTTAATATCGCTTGCTCTTCATAGGCACCACACTGGACAACATAATGTGTCTTCAGCTACAGACAGCCGGACCAAATCATTGTTTACTAAATAGAAGCCCACAATAAATGATTGTGCTTGTAATTGGCTGCCATGTTGTAGTTTAGATTAGATCAGGGTCCTAGCTACTATGCATTGATCACCACTGTTAGCCAGTTAGCAAGTGGCCTACATTCAGAAACTGGATTGTCACAGAAATGTTTCCTTGGTCAGAAAACCTGATTGGCAATTAAAATCTTCAGAAAGCTGGATTGTGCAAACATACCCAACGCCAGTTACTCCTTATGGTCTTCACTCTTTGCTGCCTAAAATGGGAATCATGCGATACTGCAGATGTCTGATGAGATCTAATGTACATTTAGGCCAATTTGAAACCAGACCATTGTGCCTCAATTTGGCTGGCAATCAAGGGGCTTAAACAGCATTTGGGAATGAACCTACCCCCCACAATCTCCGCTCCTTCCATTCTGCTTTCTTGTCTAATTGGTAGTAGCTGTTGATACCATCTCTACTGCTGGGCAGTCTGGTCTGTGCCCAAGCGCAAGCTGGGTGGGTTTTCTTTTTGGGCTCTAAGGCAGACTGAGACTCTGTTTGCATCCAGGAAGCTGTTGGCTAAACATATCGGCTTGTTCTTCAACAGAGCTGCATCTGGCATGTGTGTATCTACTCCAGAAATAGCCTCGGCAGTGCAGTTTGCTCAGCTGATACGGCTCCTCCTAAGAGAATCTTCGCTATTTCTGGAAAATAATTACTAAGCAATAACTATATCAGATTAGCCCAGCTTGACTCCTGCCACTCAAGTACCAGACTGGGTAGACCCTTGAGGGACGGGTCTTTGCCAATTTGATACTGGGCAGCTAACGGTTCTTTGTTCTATGCATGCTGTGTTTATTACATGCACAGTACTGTACACATGTTGCTAGACAAAGTGGAATATTAGGCATGTATGATGAAAATAACTCCAAACATTGCACTCTTGTCCAGATTTTGTAGACAGAAATATTTACACGTCCACAGAAAGTAGATAACAGACAAATCTACAGTGGGATATAGACATAGAAATTGTGCATATCTGCAGCACAAAATGGAAAGGGTGCTGGTCCAATAAACACATTTCATAATGCCATACTGTAATTAGAACTCAAAAGGAAAGTCATATTGATTGAATATACCAACCCAAACCAACGCAGCAAGAGTTTAGTTCGAGACTCGCTTCTCTAAACATGACGTCAAGCCACTACACAAACCGATGGGCAGACACCACACCACACCACGCCAGCTGCCCCCGGCTAAAAGCATCTCTGCGCTATGACAGGCCCGTCACCAACAGGTTATTATTACTCCAAGCCCGAGAACAGGTCAGATCTTAACCTCTTATGAGGATCGATTTTCATACGTGACTTCCTGGGCTGAAAATGGAAAGGCTAGAACACAGATCACCTTTACGGTTGTCCTCAAAACGTTATGTGTTGCCATATGACCAGCGGGAAGCCGCTGGAATGGGTCTTGCCAATTTGGAAGCCCGTCGCAGGGTTCCAGCACTGAGGCATTGGAGGCTGCAGGCCTGCCGAGTGCCAAACTGTCAGCGCACGGGGCTGATGGATGACACGGCCTGCATATAGATGCTGCGAAGACACAGGGGAGAGAATGCGAAGACGGACACCCCTCCTGACCCCGAAAGGACGCGTTAATGGACAGACTGACCCCGCTGACCGCAGAGCCATTTCTCACATGTCACCAAGTTCTCCACACCTTCCAGCACCACGAGACGCACACAGTTGCCCGGAGAATCTAGGCTCGGGTTTTCAAGCTACCCTCTCTAGGCAAACTGAGTAGAAATTGGTCAGACAGGTTTAAATAATCACAAGTATGGCTCTGCTTGTGGAAAGCTTGGTATGATATGCACTGGCTTTGTAACCTTTGTAGTACTTTGCAAAGAGCCATGTTACAAAAAAAAAAGCAAATGAAAATGAAAGTGATCAATAGCTGCCAGATATGAATCACAGGGGCCTTACAGACCGCACATGCAAGGCATTTGTATGAAGTGTAGCCCAATGCAGCCCATTTAGAATACAAGGATTTAGAAAGCAATCATAATTCAATAATACAACAAAAAACCACAGCTTTTGATTTACTGTGGGTCCAAAAGGTCAGGCTAAAATAATGGCCCACAGAGAGGGTGAAGGACAGAGAAACACACAAACTCGCTATGGAAAATATAAACACAATTATATAAAATCCATGTTAACATTGATAAATAAATTGAAAACATGTGAACCATCAGAAGAATGCCCAGCCACGGTCAAACAGAGAACATTTCCATTATATTGCATCCATATTAATTAGTGGCCCTATCCAGCGATTTCACTCAACAGGAAGTCACAAATGAAACATTAAAATAACAAATTGTGTCACATGAATATTTCAGCACTGAAATCCATCTCCTGACCCTCTGATGAAGGTCTCGAGTCGTGCTGAAATAGTAATGGAACGGAATGTGTCGTTTTAATGTGATCTGTGACTCGCCGATTAATTATATAGCTTCGATATGGCCGCTATTTAATATGGATGTGATATAATGATGCTGACAGATGTATAATGGAGTTATTTTGTAGGGCTTCTCTCCAGTTTTTCGTGTTTTTTTAACATATTTGTTTGGACATTATTCAAGAGCTCTTTGAACTGGAGCTGAGTTCCACTGTTTTGGCCCCTCTTGAATTTCATTTTAAATGTCTGCCTTTTCAAATAAGAAGTGTTTACCCTCATATTTACTTTACTGTGGTTAATATTTCTGCAAAATTAATGCGATTGCTAAAGTCGCAAGGTTGAACTAGTGGTTTGAACTGGTGAACTTCCAGCTGCAAATGATGTAGCTTTGAATTAGCAGTGCCATGCAAATGCCAACACACGCGGCCACATCCTGACCTTTATCAGGATCGGATTTAAAATAGATCTGGCTGCAACTGCAAATGGCCCCGGAAAAATGTTGTTCAGGCTCCTCGAGACAGAAACAAAGAGACCTGACCTCACAGCCTCTCTCGACTCCTCACCCTGGAGAACCTCGACTGCCCCAGCTGCTCTCTGTGCTATTTTAAAACTGCCCCAAATCAGCATTCTGGGGTGGCACCAGCGGGTCCTCAATTAGCTCACGTTCTCTGTGCTGGCACGGGGCACGCCGGCGCGCCAGTCAGCACTTCTCAGGGACAGACACACGATCTGGCAGCCCCTGCAACAGAAATAACAGCCCCAAAGCAAGCATTCCTCCGCCAGGGAGCTGTCTGGATGCTGCTGTGTTCATCGCTATCTGGCCAGCCATCTGTCCGTCTGTCTGTCTGTCTGTATTCCTGGCTGCCTGTCCTGCTATGATGGGAGGCAGCACAGGTCAAACTCCCAGTAATCCCACCTCTTACCTACAAAGGGGATGAATCTGTCTTCAGTTCATGCAGGAAACACAGGAAATAATAATAAATAGCGGTAAAAACGCTGAAGGTTAGGTTATTATTATAAGCGTACAGATATTCACACACACAGGTGCTCACAATGACATTCACAAACATGCGACTGAAGAGTAGGAAGTTAACAAAGCATGCAGGTCCACAAGGCCGAAGAGGGAGCTTCCTTTCATAGCCGTGGAGGTCAGCATGCGATGCAGCATCGTCCCATTCAGCCCGTGGATGTTACAGGCTCCGGTTCCCACGCAGGTGTGTGCATATTGATACATCACTGTACCGAACATCACAAAGTAATTAAGAATAAATACAGAAGAGCGTTTTCATAAACCGCACATACTCAGCCAACACGCAAACTTGTCACATTTCAGACCATTGCTGTATGACCGTGGTTAGCTGCCAAAGTCATACAACGCTGGCGATTTGATTCTGTCACACGTGTTGTAGCAACAATATAAATGTAAAATGTGAAATACAGTTTATATATAAATTTTTCAATTAGATTACTAGTAGTGGATGTTAAATACGTGTTAAATGCACCTTTTCTACTTGTTGTAGATACATGTTTTCCTAACATCATCTAACAACATCATCACAGCTTTAAAGTGACGTTGATTAATGGTTGTGGTCGGGTTGCAAGACATTCTGTTTTCACTCTCACCGTGTTTCGAGGAGTCCTCAGATTTGGTGCAAACATCATTCCACATAAGCAGAAAGTTGTGACAACATTGCTGTCCCTACCCAATTACAAAAATATTGTCGGATGAAATACTTACTGATTGGTGTCTTTGTTCGCTCTTTGCAGGTAATTTGTCATCTGTATGTTCATTACAGTTTCATTAGCTATAGCTGCATATAAAATACAGCAAGCATTCTCTTTCCAATTAATATACCAAACTCACTGTCAAAGAGACACTGTAAACCTCATCCCATTCACTTAAGAGTGTTTTGCGATATTGTTACATTGTCAAACTCTTAAACAGCGCAGATGGTTTAATTTTCTTTCTTGCATCAAGAGGTGTTGCAGATTTTAGCAACGAACATGAACGTTTACTATAATGCATTAGAGATACAATATCTATAGACACATTTAAGTAAATACTGACTGAATCATAACTCATAAATAATTTCCCTCTACTTTTTAGTTGTCCGTTTATCCTATTACTGTGAAGCTGAAACTCATAGAAAGCCATCCCGGCCACATTTCTATTTCAAGATGACTTGGGGGGGGGGGGTTCACATGTGTTAATTGTAGCTACAGTGCAGCTTCCCCAAACCCAGTCAGCGCTGTCAATCTCCCCAAAGTCCACAGAACAAGCACTGTGATTGACAGCTCTCGAGGATTTTTTGTCCTTCCCTTTTCCACCGTAGGGGGAATTCAATCATGTTAATTAACAAACAGGTGGAGGAAGAGATCAGTGAAAGAGCTCACAAATGAGGGGCCGATTCACTATGCCAGCCCAGCTAGCGATGCTTTAGGCACAACAAGCGCGTCAAAGTCTTAATCAGGCTAGCTAACATTCTCACCAGTAGGATGATTCCTTTAATAGATAATCTGGATGACACTCATTAATTGATTAATTTTCCTCCAATCACTACAATGCTGAAGAGGTCATGGTTGCAGGAGTCCTGATCTGATATAACATCCTGCCCTTTAATTTGGAATTGGCCGTTTGTATTGAGAGAATGTAAAAAACACACAAAAGCCAATTCCTTACCTAGCCTCACTGAACCAATTATCCTCCACTTCACGTGCATTAAAGTGGTCATCATCACTTGTCAATGTGCCAGGAGCAAGGTGAGCACAGCTCGAATCCCAGAACCTCCGATCCATCGTCCTCTGGGACTCGGTGTGAATGATCTCTGACTGTGGCTTCCAAGCCATCAGGGTTGATCGTTGACTTCAATCAGGCGCTAATCGTGTTCATGTGGAATACCTCGGTCATGCCTGGGTTCAGTCATGAGCTGGGTGGCAATAAAAATACAGAAAACCATTTATCTCTCCAGGACCAGGACCAGAGCTGGAGATGTCTACAGTTAAGGGACAGTTACAATTATCCCTGCCTCGAGACATTCGGAGTCACTTCGGTAGTTTCAAGTATTTATCTTGAGTACATCTGAAATGAAGCTTTGGAGTGTGTGATGAAGCAACAATTTCTTATCAAATCAAGTGGATGCCATCATTACAGAAATTAATGCTTGTAATTGTTGCTTGTTGCATATCCTGATTTCCAAAAGTCTTCGACCAGGGGCTAAGGGGTATCCGTCTCCTGAACAGTTCTCCCCAGACTGAGAAAATAATTAAATGGAGACACTGGATCAGCAGGACTGGAGTCTGACACCCTTGGGGCGAAGGATTATGCTGACTGATTAAGCCTACTGTTGACTCAGTTAAGGAACTGAGAGCTTGGGTGGAATGAAACCAGAAGACACCACACTGCCAGGGCTGGAGAGACTTCCTGTAGCAACAGCAAAAGGAAATATGGACCCTTTCACCACCATATGGCACTGATGACCGATTCTAATCCTAGACTCATCTCAATTCTGTACCATCGGAGATATGAATTACTCAACTGTATCAATAATTGAGGGAACTGAACCTTTTCACCCTGGAACAGAGGAGACTACGTGGGGACTTGATTCAAGTCTTCAAAATCATGAAAGGCATCGACCACATCAAACCAGAGGAGCTTTTCCAGATCAGCAGGGACACACACACCCGGGGATACAAATGGAAACTGGGCTTCAAGGCATTCAAGACAGAAAACAGGAGACACTTCTTCACACAGAGAGGCGTCACAATCTGAACAAACTCCCCAGCGATGTGGCTGAAGAAACAATTTGGGAACATTCAAAAATAGACTGGATAGGATCCTTGGATCACTTAGTTATTAATGGACACCAAACGAGGATGATGGGTCGAATGGCCTCCTCTCGATTGTGGACTTTCTAATTATGAGTGCAAATTGGCATTGCTTTTACGTTTACGCCACCAAATATGTGTTCAAAGATACTTATACAACCTTCATGTCTGCGGCGAACCTCTCCCCGATATTCACATTTCCCTCTTTTGATCTACTGCCTGTGTCAGATCATTAGCTGTCCTCTTTTGAAGATGCGCACTGGACGTGGGTTTTAACAGCAGGATGAAACCACAGTAAAGGATTTAATCAACATCTCCACTGACTTGTATACTGCTCTCTAGTTGCATCCAATGATAGAAGAAGAACAAACAGAATGGATGTTTTAAATGTAGGCACAGCAAACACCACCCACACACATACACACAACTCTGACCATTGAAGTGATGTGGAGGGGGTGTCCACTGCAGTTTTCCTGATGTTTCTTTGGCACAGAGAAATGCAGTAGAATTGGTGCTGTCCCCCCCATCGCAGGGATGCAGCGGGGCAGCGGTAAGCCTCCAGCAGGCTGCTGGTCTTCCTCTCCCTCCCACCTCCCCGTCACACACGCCTCTTCAGGGACAGCACAGATTATTGCCTCAATCCTTCAAAGGCCTGGAGGAGGGAGGCCAACAGACACTGAGTTGTGCCCATTAGCGGACCAGGGGGCTCCATTTCTATCTCCCCATTCAGATATAGTGTTAACGGATCAAAACCCAAGTTGAATTAATGGGACTTCTCTTTTTTTTTCCCACCCCCTCACAGAATCAGATTTCTCAGATTATAGTCACCAATGAGGAACTAATTGGTAATCAGATTGTCCCACTCACTGTAAGGTTCTTGTTTTTGTGTTGGTTTATTGCTTCTTCTGTTGCCAGGTGTGGGAGCGCTGACGGACCTGCCTCCAAATCACCAAGAATGACATCCAAGAAACGAGTCTCGTTCACAAATCATTAGCTTGGGAATAGCGCTGCACATTATTATTTTTTGTCAGGGCTTTTTATGGACAACATTTAACATGTGAAGCCATTATATTCCTCTCTAATCTCCAGAGCTATTTAGCTGAGGGGCAAAAGCATTACCTACACGTGGAAATGATGATTCCCATCCCATCTAAATGTTTCCCTTTAGGCTTATTTACCCGGCAAATCAAACTGTGAAGCATCAGCCATGAAGTTATTAAACATTTTTCTGAAAAAAATAGACATTCTGAATAGCAAGCCTGATTACTTCCTTCTAATGCAGTTTTGAAGCTGGGACTATGTGTGTGTGTGTGTGTGTGTGTGTGTGTGTGTGTGTGTGTGTGTGTGTGATTGTGTGCGTTTCCTACTACATTCCAAACAACACAAATAAAGTTAGGCTTTTTAAGACAGTGCTCTGGCTGATCTTTCCTCTCGGACTGTACTGTTTGTGCAGGGAGACAGCATTGATACTCACGAGAATCAGATGCTTTGTAAGGCAAGAAAAATCAAACAGAGAGAAACAGACTCCCTCGCTTGTCTGCTGTGCCCTGCGTGTTCGAACACCAATTTTGATCAAGGTGGATAAAATCAGCTTTGCAGGTGGGTCTCTATTAAATGCCATGTTCACCGGACTGCTCTTTAACACCTAGAGGGTCAGATGTGTTGATGAACAGGACATTAAGAACACGCTGGCTGGAACCCTTTTTTGGAGAGAGTTTTTACAAGAAGCAGATCTGCACACGCCTGCATGTTTATGTAACACAATGAATAGAGTTACAGAGCGCTGGACAATAAGCTGGTGGACAAATTCCTACAGATACAGATCATCCTGAGTGCGGATGCTTACTGGCCATTCATCAGCAGACCGATGTAAGCGTTGTGTAGATCATTACAGCTAACCAAAAGTCATATGCACTCCGGAGTCACTGATTTCCATTTAGTTTTTACTGTGTTGGTGATATAACACTTAAAGAAGCCACTATTTTACATTAAATGTGCATCTGCTGACTCCAGCATAAGGCTCTCAGTTTTAACAAGTAAGAAACGCAATTCGATTTGAAATTATAACTAATTATATCTTAGAGAAAGTGAGTGAAGACCTCTTAACACAATAATGAATACGTTTGTCCTTAGTAAACTGTGTTGAAACACCCGTTAGCATTAATAGAGAGCTATCACTCATTACCTAATTTAGCTTTTAAGTCTGACATACATGCTTATCTTAGTGTTTTCATCCCAATGTGCAAGAAAATAAAGCTCCTCACATGTAATGGATGACTTGTTCTCACTGAGAAATTGGGGAATTTGGCAAACCCTCGTAATCAGCATGTCGGTTTGTTTCCCTATAAAAGACTTCAGTTGTCTCAATGTATAAATATCAACGTAGTGCCTGACGGTTGAAGACAATCACTGAGGCATTGCGATGCATGTTTTAAAGTCTTAGATTCTAGAAAACAACACAAATGTGATATTTCAGCACTTCTAATGAGCCGGGAGTGGGATGATCTTGCCGTTCAAGCAGCTGTGTGTTTCTGCTGCACAACGTGAGCGGATCCAACACACACACACACACACACACACACACACACACACACACAGCGCCAGACTCACGCTGGCTAATTGGAGGCTAGAAGTCCTTATTTCACCTGATTTTATTTTAGAAACCCGGAGATGAGCACATGGAGACCTGTGTGTTTAGAAAGACATAAGAGGGCAGGGGAGGGCAACACACATCTGCCCATACAGGAGATATCTCTAACAAGAGGTTTTCTTATTATGACAGAGGCAGGGAGGAAGAAAAAGAAACCCAAGTCTGACAACCCAGGGAAGGAGTTCAGAAAAGCCAACTGACACTTGTAATGAAGTCTTCCCGGGACACATATTCTCATGTTGTGTTTGTTCTTCTCTTAAAAAATGGTGAGTGACTTAAAATATATACATTTGTACACATGCTATGTAAGTGGTCTTTGCACATGTGATGCGGGTGAAGGATGTTCATGGAAAGAAACGGGTGAAAACGTAAGCAGATTTTGTTTTTGTCAGGGTTTAGTCGATTTCTGCCAAGCGAGCTGCCTGGGGGAAATCGGTTTCGTACAGTTCGGCCGGTTCACATCCTCGTCGCATGTTACAGCCCAACAACATCATGAGATCAACATTTTATACACTACCCACAGGTCAAACCCTTGTCATCCTATACTGTATATATAAATATATGTATTTACATACATCTTCTATATATAAATCTCCAGTACTGTACAAGCTACTTATATGGAACACAATACATGGTGAAGTACAGAACTGACAAACATCACATGACAGAAAAAATAAACTAAAAAGAAATTATGTTATACAAGATATTATCCACATATGTAAGTCTGAAGTCATTTGAAGTGTCGTTTTTAGAAGAATAACCTTGTTTGTGCGTGCATTTCAAATGGGTCGGGGTGTAAACCCCACAAAGCTCGCCGCAAAGCCTGGCAGCATTACATGGCACAGTTTAAAAAAAAAGCAGGAGGCATGTTACACGCATGAACACAGGATTACAAACTCCAAACTGTTTACACAGATTAAGAGAACAAGTTAGGAAATATAATGAAATACTGTAAAACACAAACAAACAAAAAAAACATGGAAAACACCAGTTCATATAAAATACATATAATCTGAAAGGCTATAGTGATAAAAAAACAACGTTTAAGGATACGTGATGCTTTGATTTTTAAATATTGTTGTTTGTGTGGAGAAAAAAGCAAAAATACGTGCTTATTGTGTTTCGAAGGGCGTAGAATTCTGCTGCAAGTGTTTATGACTGTAGATTCAGGCCACCGTTCAGACTTGCATTCTTTCAATATATTGCTCTTGGAAAACAGGAGAAAGCACTGGAGAGAGTTTGCATTGTGACTCCTGCGTGATCATAGTTTATTTCTGTAGAGAAGGCATGAGACTGGTCTGATATTGATCTTGGGTTTCATGCCTGTTAATGTGTGGTTTGATCTGCAGGGGAGGTGCGGACGCTGCCACGTGTGGCTCAGAGAAAAACACCCACTGAGTCCTTATGTATTTGTGTTGCACTTCACTTCTGTCCTACACTGGCCAGCGCCATGCCCAATGCACTGCCTCAAAACCAGTCACTGGCAAGCAAGACATGGTCATTGCAGAATACTCTGGAAGTCCCTGATGTGCTCCTGAAATACGTCCCCGACATATTATTCCCCCACAGCTATCAGGATGATGAAATTTAATGAAAAGACTTTACACTTTTCATTTGTGGGGAAAAACAACCGAATTTCTATACTGCGAGATGCTGACTCAGATTACAGAAAGAAGAAAGTAACTAGACTGAATTAAGTATGAAAAATTAAGAAATGGGAAAAAAAGGGAAACATAAACCAGCCCCGTACAACCAAGTGAGTAATTAATCATAGCAGCAGTAAAGTGAAGACCGTGTGAGTATAGCAAAGGCAAAATGTGTAAAGAAATAGAAAAAGCACAGCAAAATATAGGGAAAACTAGGGGAATTCAAAACGACGGGAAAGACACACACACGGATTTCAAGCAATGGGCATTTCAAGAAAAACGCTGGCATAAACATCGGCCAGCCACCCCAGTGCCAAGCTACACACTCTATTATTTGTATATCTGGTATATAGGGATGTACCGGAGCTCCAGCCTATTTAAACTACTTTTTTTGCCAAGCAAAGTGGGAATCTTACAGTGACCGTTCCGCAGATCGCGGTTTGGGAAAGGTGCATTTCTGTCGCCTTTGTGCCCTGCGAGCTGTCAGTCACGGCTTCCCGTTTGTTCTGAGCCTGGTGACTTGCTTGGCATTTAGGCGTATCTGCACCTGACTGTTCACTCCCCGTAGGCTCTCTCTACCCACAAAGTGCCATTGTGCCGATGCGTCAGTGTGCATTCAGCGACGATAACAAGAAAGAAAGTCAGACCACAAAGAAGACACATTTGCATGATAAAAAGACATCAAGTGTATAGAAAGGGTTTGACCTTAGGTGGAAAATGTCTCTCAAAAGCTGTTTAGGAGAGATTGTACCAGAGCCCAGTGTCCTTATAATCACAGTACACTTGGCACTGATTAAGCAATAGTTTGAATAAATTCTGATGCTTAGTTGAAGTGAAATGGTGTTTGTGGGTTTTGTCAGCAGGACAATCATTCCCATTTCATTTATTTTACCTAAGTTTATTAGGTAGTTGGAAACAGTGACACTACTTCTGAATTGTGAATATACTACGATATAAGATGGTTGCCATTAGTTTCATAGCGATCTATGGAACCCGACTAAGAAAAGCATTTCCAGCCACGTTCACTGATTTTGCCACAGATCTCTGTGCTTTGATAGGCCACCCTGTGCCACCACATTGTAAGTTAAAGGGGGCCTAGGAGCACCACAAGTAATACTGTTGTGTAATCCTGTTCACGTTTTGTTAATATGTTGTACAGACGAAAAGGCAAAGCATTAACACAACTGCAACTCTATCTCTAAATGGAGATCGTTTGTGAGATTGTTGGAGGAGATTTGAGAGCAGATTCCTAAGCTGTAGGCTCTCAAAGTATACAAATGATGATGCATCTATTTTTCTATCGGTGCACTAGTGACACACCCCTCGATGGATGCTGAGAGATTACAACAAGAGGGGTGTTTGGTATAGGGCAACAGCTTTCCAGTGGCATTGCCCGGTGAAGCAAAACAGTGCCATGCTGTGACTGGATGCAAACTAGAAAAAATCAGATGGAAAATGGGGCAGCACCGGAGAGGGACACTGTCTTTGTGGGTTAATCCTCCACTGTTAAAAAAGGGGGTTGACAGTAAAGCAAGGGAGATACCATTACGACAGGAGAGTTACTCTGCCTGGTCATATTGAAGTGCGCGCTGAAGGGGATAGAGAGGGGTGTAGATGTGCACGGGGGTGATTTGGCTGCCACCTGGTTGCCCTTAATCTTAAATGTATGCAAGTCATCACTTAAAGGGGAATCTAAAGTGCAAAAATGCATTCAAACCCTAGAAGTAAAAGAGCATATTTAAAAAGAAACTCAAACTGGAGGCCTCTATCAACAGATTTCTGTTCACCCTCCTGTCAGTGGTCTCTGTATCTCACCATCTCGGAAACAGCTCAAAACTAAAATTAAAATGCTGTACCAAGCCTTGCTGAAGTGGAAAACTGTTTCCATCTAGTAGCAGCAGTGAAGGAGACTTTAAGGTTTAAGCATATGGCGGGAGTATCCAAAGCTTGTATTGTGGAAGGCTTATCTTTTATAGATATATGAGGGATCTCATTAGCCTGAAACAGAACAATACAAAATACAGAACAACCTATAATCGAATCAACCAGTTCTCTTCCCATACAAGCAGCCAGTGCCAAGGGCCGGGCCTCGGGTGTTGTTGAGAGGCTGTGGTGACGGAGCGACGGAGCAACAGGGCGGTCCGACCAGGAAGCACTTTGGATTTGGAATAAGGGATTACAGCAGCTCGAGCGTACATGAAGAGAAGATGCCTTTCTCTGTGGTTTTTATTTTTTCTCCTAGAAGGCCCCTGTTTCCAAGCGAATGCAGAGCAGCCTGAGAAGCAGCAGGTTAAATGAAAGAAAAAAAGACAGCCTTGTTGAGCTGGCACACCTCCATATGATCAGAGTCCAAAGGCCACCCACACCCACACCCCCACCCCCACCCAGCTCCCTCCATTCGCTCTCTCTCTCAACCCCTAACCCCCCACCCCCCGCCCCCCCAACCCCTTCCAGTCCGGCGCTCTGAAGGCATGGTCTGTATGGCGTGCAGTGGAGGAGACCGCCACGGAGGGTTCTCACAGCGGGGGCCACAGCATCCCCGCCATGGTGCAGAGGAGGGCGGCGGGCAGCAGCAGCAGCAGGGAGGCAGTGTGGGTGTGGGCGGCGCCCTTGGGGGCCAGCTTGGGCGTCCGGACGGTGGTGGTGCGGCGTGTCGTCTCGGCCACCCCGTCCCTCCCTCGGGGCATCTCCACGTTGTCTCCGGGGGCTGTAGGACATACAAGATGAGGCGGTTAGAGGCAATTCAGTAGACGCAGGGATCTTAAACATGTACAGAGGCCTTTCATTAGTAAGGGCTACTGACCACACCCTTTACGGCAGCCGCCACTGGGCACACCAAGCTTCCAAAAGCACCTCAGGTCTACAAGGTACAAAGTTACAGTGGCCTCTGACTGTCACAACACAATCATCTGGAATACTGTGTACAGTTCTGGGCTCCACACTTCAAGAAAGATATCGCTGCTCTAGAGGCAGTTCAGAGGAGAGCAACCAGACTTATTCCAGGTCTGAAGGGAATGTCCTACTGAGAGACTGAGGACCTGAACCTTTTCACCCTGGAACAGAGGACACTACGTGGGGACTTGATTCAAGTCTTCAAAATCATGAAAGGCATCGACCACATCAAACCAGAGGAGCTTTTCCAGATCAGCAGGGACACATGGACCCGGGATCACTTAGTTATTAATGGACACCAAACGAGCATGATGGGTTGAATTCTTATGTTCTTATTTGACTATATCCCAGGAAAAAATATTACAAGAAAATTAACAGCTTAAGTAGCATCCTATAATTAAACTGCAGTTTCACTATTGAAGTTTTTGCTACGTAACACACTTGAGAGATATGATAGTCAACATGAACAAACATAAAACAATGTAGCTGTAATCTCTCTCTTTCTCTCTCTGTCTCTGTCTGTGCTCAGGACGCAATGTTTAGGAAGGTGTTTGGCAGTCAGTTTTGGGGATTGGGGGGGTCCTCTAGGAAGGCATCAGGGAGAGGTTGCCTGTCTGGTCAAATGGAGCACAATGATTGAAGTTCACTTTGCCTCCGAGAGGAATCCTGG
Source organism: Amia ocellicauda (assembly GCF_036373705.1). Taxonomy (NCBI): domain Eukaryota; kingdom Metazoa; phylum Chordata; class Actinopteri; order Amiiformes; family Amiidae; genus Amia; species Amia ocellicauda. The sequence continues at coordinate 42,978,938 of NC_089856.1, read as the reverse complement.
AGAGCTCTGTGACTTACTCTTGGATGTTAAACTTGGGGGGGGGTGCTTTAATAGACAACAGAATGTCATTAAAACAAACGAGGAATAAATCAGTGTAATGGTTGCAGAAAGACAGAGCCCAGGCCTCACATCACAGTTGGTCTCTGTGGGCTTGCTAACTGACCCCTTCCCTCCCTGCTGACTTCAGGTCTCTCCTCCAGCCCCCACTGAATTAAGGCCTCACTCAGCTACCGCCATCCATCTCTCCCCCATCCACATCTCGCCGTGTCAGCACATTGAACACTGTAAATCAGCCGAATCAAAACCACATTAACTGCGACCGAAGCCTGCCCTGTCTTCAGAGGCTGGGAATCAAGACTGAATCAGAACCGAGACTCTGTGGCCATTTCAGGAGTAATCCTGGCCGTCGAACTGGACCAGAAATCCAAATAACAAAGCCAGGAGAGTCAGGCTTTTCTCAACAGATCATTTCTTGAGTTTAAATGGTTGATCTGTGGACTCCTCTGTTGTATCCCAAGTAAGAGTAGAACAGAGCAGAGAAGCCCCTTCCTCTCCTTTTGAGACACGTTCTCCTGACAACCCCGGAAATCCACATTACTTTCTCTACATGGCCGTCTCGAGCAAAGGGTCGGCCAGGCGAATGCGATAATGGCACAGCCGAGCAGGCGAGAGGAAAGATCATACAAGGAATACATATCGAGCAATCAGCATGTCCATTCTCATGCTAAATAGCAGCACATGTCAACGGGAGTGAGTTGTTATAATCAGCTGTAATTATGTGTGTGGATCTCGACCAGCCGTTTCTAACGAGACGTGTACCTGACATGCCACAGTAATGTTAGGGTGTCAGAGTCAGCTCTTGAAGAGACACAGAAAGCCACTAGATAGAATTGACCTCATTATGTGGGTAATTAGACAGTTTAACACTTCCCCCAGGCCATATGAATGGACTTCCTTTCTATTACCAGCTGAATACTTCTCAAACGTGTCTAAAACAGCTAATTATCATATTCATAACTGAGAGCTTGAGTGGGAACAACAAACAGAAGACCCTGTGATGCATAAATACTGGAATAGGACCCCCTAGCTGCCATTTTGAAGACACCGGGCAACAAGATGATTAACTCCTTTCACAGATTGAAGTCTCTCTTCTATTATACTATTATATAAACAAAGACACATCACACCATAACCAGTTAAGGACAGGAGCAAAATGGATAAAGTGAACAAACATAAGAATTAGTTTTTTTGGAACCTAGCCATTTGACCATTGTTTATCTCACAAAGACTCAAACATTGTATCTTTCTCTTTGACGATATCTAATTGAGATCTTGCCCAATACCAGAAACTCATAGCTCATTACCTTTACCTTTAGTCAAATTGGGAAGGTATAAAATACAAACAACTGTCATTATATTCCTATAAAAGACCCAGTAAATAGTACAAGATTCCTGCATCTCTTTCTCTCATTGTTTCTCTCATTCTCTCCTGCAATGGCTCTGACGACAGCAGACAGTTGGTCACAGTTAATGGGAAGTCCGTGACCTTTTCTTCGAGTGTCTTGGTGTATTGAGGGCTGGGGATGAGGAAACGTCAGAACCCAAGATAAACACGTCACAGCTATTATCCCTGTCCTGGGTTGACGCTATCAACCTGGCGATCAAAGGAGCCTTCAACGCTTTCTCCTAACAGAGTGGCTGTTTGAGTTTAGGGAATGACCTATGAGCACAAAGCAGTTATACAGTAATTGAAAATGAAAAAAGAGAAGAAAAGCTGAAGTGCCTTTTGAAAGAACAGACTCCAGAGCAGGGATTGATGTAGGTAGAGTCCTTGTGCCGACAGCACTGTTTTTCAACCGTACTTCAGAAAGGGACGGACTGCGTCTCTCGTGAGAAAATCGTCTGTAAAGTCCCGTTTCACACAGGTGCACTGAGAGATGGAAACTAGTTTGAAAACCCTTCAGACAAAGGCAGTTCTTGCTAGTTTGTTTGTGGAAATACGAAAGTTGTTTGATTTGGAGAAGTAAGTTCTTCAAGCTAGCTGTAGTTCACTATCAATATACAACATCTTGAAATGTAAAAATCCCCTGTCTATAAATTGGAAGATATGGGGTAATCCAGATTTGAAAATATATATACACTTTAGCAGATGTTAGACCACCTATTAATAACTGTTTTGTAGTTGGTTTGTTTTCTCCATCATGAGGATTGTCCGTTTACAAAGACAAGAAAGGGAGTAACTGTTCTGAGTAAAAAGCTTTCATCAATTCTCTGTTGCGGCACAATCGCTGAGGTGAGCTTTTGATGCCGGATGAACGCTGCCTCGGTGTGATATAGATGTTGGGAGAGAGGTGTGAAGAACTGCTGGCTCAGGCACAAGGCCTGTGCCCACAAAAATATTTGCGAGAGTGAAAAATAAATCATCCAACGGCATTTCTTAAATTCATTTCTTACAGAGCCCAGGAGAGTCATCCAGGTCTATGCATTAGTTAGGATGACATTGATCCCGGGTGTCTAATACAGTGTACAGTGCTTTCAATGCAAAACGGCCACACACTAGAAAGTGATCAATACTGTGCTGACCACCAGTTCCGCGGCTGTTGGGCTTTTGCATTTCTAAGGTTTTGATATTTAACGAATCGCACACAGAGGCAGTTTTGGTTTCCATATTCCTGTTATGGATGGTGTAACATCGCTGACCTCTCAGAAAAAGCAATCATTTACAGACCTATTACTGCACAGCTGGAGGGAAAAAAATAAGGTTTTGGAATGCAATCAGCAGTCCACGGTAATTGAATTTGAGAGAGAACATTGTAATTGCCGGACTGGCTGTCTATGTTGCAGACTATGTGTGTAATCTGTAGAGAGGTTTGCAAAAGGTCAGCTTTACTGGTGGTTGAACCATTCCACCCTAAACGGCTGCCACCGCAGAGTCCAATAATCACACTTCCCTCTTCTATTACAGAAGGCCTTGCACTGTCCACTTGGGAAAGAGACACCGAACTGGGAAGCTGGGGTAGAGTGCGGACACACAATGAGACACTGCACATTTATAAGCACACATGGTTTGGCAAGAGTCGTTGGAGTTGAATCATGCAATGGCAAAGGAAAAAAAACTTGCCAGCTAAATGATTACCAGACTCGTTCTTCCACTGCCGACATGTCCTGACATGTGACAATACAGTAATGACTATGAAAATGCAAAAACAATTATGTGTCTCATAGTGAAGGCTGCAAAGGCCCATATGAGAGTTATTTTCACTGCCAACATTTAGTAAATATTTACAGTACGTTGTTCTCTTAAAGTATCACGGCAAAGTTGTTCACCTACTTACGAATATAGTAACTAGGTCTTTCAAACCCCCTGCCTCATCCATATTTCTTTAACATTGTGGTTCCATTTCTTGCAAGTTTTACCTGGACTTGCGAAGAAGTCAAGCTCCATGGCAGAATCTTGAGATACGGTGAGCATACGTTCACCATTTTGTTATTTTGCCATCCCTACAAAGTCCTTGTTATCTTCCCGTTACTCAAGAGAAATGGGTAAAAAATTCCTCAAGCAATGGATCCCATATGAAAGTGTAGCACGGTCATTTGTCATTCTAATTTTCCACTTTCCCATGATTATACCACCCATTTACTTCATTGTGCATCACGGTTTACTATACCTCTCCAAGCTTTACTGTGTATTCACTTTGCATTCCCACAATTCTTTTCCCAGGGTGCACTGCGGTTAACTCCCCTGTCCCTGGACCTCACAGTCCCTACAATGGTTGTAATAAAGCACAGAGGAGGCAGAGTGTTTAGTTACAGGGCCCTTAGAGGTGGATGTCTTTGCAGTGCGTGCTGTCTACATGTCTCCTGCAGTCACAGCGCCGTGCAAGACTGATTAGCAATTGATTCTGAAACTAGTGAGTATAAGAGAGAGAGAAAAAAAAATCATATTGGCAATGCAAATCAGACTCTTGTGTTTGACAAGGCTTATAATTAGTTTGCATTGACTCTGACATGCACAAAGGGATATTTTTATGCATATAAGGTGCAATTTACATGTGGGATTAATTAAATGATTGACTGATAAACCTCGATGGGGTGCAGGGTGTCGTGGTCGAGCCCTGGCTGGTGCTTTCTGAAAATATTCAGCTTTAAAAAATTATGTTTGAGCTGTTTAGCTCTGCTGTAAAAGCGTATCCGAATAAAACAACATGATGGGTCATTCATAGTTCATTGAGCTTTTAATGGGCAGTAGGAAGCCATCCAAATAAATGTTTTAAGGCCTACTCTCTTATGTTTGACATTTTGAGAAGTGCTACCTTGTATTGCATTCAATCAACAACTACAGCATCATAACATGAGCACGTCAAGCGTAGTTATAGAAATCTTTTTTTTAGTTACCAGTCCCGCCTCCGTGCATTGTGAACTCTGTTCTCTCACAAGAATATCACGATGCAAAACAGTACAGAAGAGAAATGTATATCTCAAGTTTTATAACTGCAAGGGTCTAATATTGGATCTGGTGTCTCCCCTTTCTTGAGATCATGTTCAGTTTATAAGGGCATCGTTATCTGAACTGTACATTTAAAATCTCTGAAAAAATCAATTTAAAGAACCGGTATTGTTGCTTCTATTGTCCACGTCTACTCATCTTAACGCTTTGTGTGAAAACTTAAGAGGCAGTGTTCACAGCCATGGACTGAAATCCGCTAGTTAATCCAACAGTCAGGATGAGCTCAATTTATTTTGCTTAAAACTGACAGATTGATTTGATAACTTGTGGGGAGGTTTGTGTAAATGAAAACGTGTGCCACAGCAGGGTTTTATATCGGAGACAGTTTGCATTACAAGCTGTACAATATGCCAATATTTAAGGTATCATTAAAAGGTGTCATATATGTGTGTGTATCTAAAAAGAATGTGTGGAACTGAATTATCTGTGGTGTCTTTTAGGGAATTATTCATAACTTCTACATTAAAAGTTTAGCAAGATTGGAGTTTTATAGTCAGTAGGTCCTTTTTGAATTTTTTGTATCTTTTGAACTGGTCAGAACTCTTAACCAACACTTCCTACAGATGTTTGGCAGAGAATACAACATCATTATTTAAAAGCTCATTACAGATTCATACCTTCTTCCTTGTATGTGCTAGGATAAAAATAAATTGACAGGAATATGATATAAGTGGCAATTTATAATGAACGGATGGCCCTAAAAGAAAATTTGTTGCCTTGTTTGAATGCTTAGGCACAAATTGATTGAGGATGTTGGCCAACTATGATTGCTCATGTTTGTATTATTGTTATGAAATTAACTTGACCAGTAAGTAGTCTTTTTCTTTTTGGGTGAAGGTTTCACACAACTGTCTCTCCTTGCTTGCCACTGCATTGTAGTCTCACAATTTGGTCGACAATAGATTTAAATGGAAGTCTAAAAAGGAATCCTCAAAAACTGGGTCAGAACATCCGCTTTTTATACGCTCTGTGTTTTATAGAGACTCATAAATATCTGATCACTCCTTGATGAAAACAGAACAGACACCATTATGAAGTGTTATAAGAAGGCACTGATCAAATCTCAGTCTTGGGTTTCTAGAGACTTGCCAAAGCTGCAACTGGATCGTTTATCTTGTCATCAGAATCCTATAATGAGAAATAAGAACGATGAGCTCTTTGTGCAAACTGGAGAGTATTTTCTCCCGCCGTTTCCTCATTATTTATATTAGCATTACAGTATTATCAGAGGCAACAGTACATGTCATAAAGCCCACAACATGCTGAATTTGCAGATGACCATGATGGAAAATGTTATGATCTGACGCGATGACTAATATCTCTGCTGTGGCAACGGCGAAGGTTTTCAGAAGAAGAACAAAAAGGTTAATTACCTCATTCGATTTTATTTTCCTCTCGCCAAGACAGTGCGATGACACGTGTCATGTGTGTCAAGGCTGCACCCCTGTTGCAAGTGACCTTGGCTGGAACTCCTGGCAGTTTGTGTGACAGCAGGGGGACCGTGTGAAGGATTTAAAGCATCATCAAAATGCACTTGGGTGGGACTTTATGATGACTGGTGAAATGGATGACTGATCATTGCCTTTTAATGTGTGTGGAATGGAAATGGAAAAAAAGGCCACAGCAGCGATCCCTCAGAGGCAAGGTGAAGGGGGTATATCCACTTTCATCGAGTGTGGTCACTGGATTTCTCTTTCGAACAAGGCAAGTATCAAACTCGGATTGTGGCCACCTGACTCGAGCCCCTCTGGGCTATTCCTGACCAATCCCCACACAAAGCTCACCATAAACACGCATAAACACTCCATCGTACAGATTCTGTGATGCTAATGGCCTACTATCCTCAGGTTTTGCCCCGATTATCTGGATTAGCCCAATTATTAACCTCACCCATACAAAAGATAATATCTGTGCTTCTTTGCATAATCAAAATACCCCCAAGTGTCAACCGCGCTCGCGTTCGGCTTGTCCTATGTTTGGATCCAGAATGCACTGGGTTTCGCCACTAGATCTGGGTATCTATGTCCCGTCTGTTTACCGATCGTACACTCAGGTATTCTGAATTGAGCACGTGCTAGAAATACTAGGACTCTCCCCGCGTGAGTTAAAATGTGTGCCTCAGAAACTAGTGTAATATATGTTACAATGATGTTGGAATTAGAACAGAAATTGGATCACGGCTAGGGAGCTGCAAAGCGCCTATAAATACCCGCACATTTTCTATTCATATTTTTAGGTTTGCCAACGAGGTCTGCGCATAATGGCAGCACGACCGGCTCGGCTCAGATTGATGAAGGGCCGCTGCCGGGGGCTCAGTCTTTGGGGAGGCGTGCAGGGGAGCGAGAGGCCCATCTGTATTGTCAGCCACCGCTGATCAGTCATTGTCCTCTCAAGGCCACGGCACACAGTCGAAGCTCCTCCTCTCAGATCTCCACGTCACGCCGCCTCTCAAGGGTACAGCAGAGGGGGGGTTCATTCCACTTCTGCCTGCCACATCTCTGTCAAGGGCTCTCATGTCTCATTTCTTTTCTTTTTTTTAAACAAGGTTTCATGGTCAAAGGCATCAACCACACCAATAATTAACCCACTCCATCCCATACAGAGGAGGGAAATTAATCTGGTAACAGCCCTCCGATCCCAGGCTGTGAACCCAGTCAAGGAATATGTAGATAGCATTTCTCAGGAGTTTTAATCATCTCTAATTCCTGTTTCTTTCATAGACTCTACATAAGAAACATTTACATTATATAAAGAAAGTTTACAAGCGAGAGGAGGCCATTCAAACAATCATGCTCGTTTGGTGTCCATTAATATCTAAGTGATCCAAGTATCCTATCCAGTCTATTTTTGAATGTTCCCAAATTGTCCAAAATCGCTGGGGAGTTTGTTCAGATTGTGATGCCTCTCTGTGTGAAGAAGTGTCTCCTGTTTTCTGTCATGAATGCCTTGAAGCCCAATTTCCATTTGTGTCCCCGGGTGCGTGTGTCCCTGCTGATCTGGAAAAGCTCCTCTGGTTTGATGTGGTCGATGCCTTTCATGATTTTGAAGACTTGAATCAAGTCCCCACGTAGTCTCCTCTGTTCCAGGGTGAAAAGGTTCAGTTCCTTCAGTCTCTCCTAGTTTGACATTTGAAGTAAGTAATAAATAGAATCTCTGGGAATTACATGAATACAGAAAATAAATGAAATGCTAATGTATTTTTTCCTGCATACCATTGCTTACAATTCCCAAGCGTTTACAAATTTGTGTCACAACATTTCTTATAATGCATGAACCTGTGTGTATTTCACTGATATAAGGGTAAACATGGCCAAGGTTTAGAACACAGAAAGAAGGAAGTAACACTGTTACCATTCTGATAGTGTCAGCTGTTTGGGTGAGCTATAACACAACAAGTTCTGTTCATGGTTTGTGTAGATGTAAGACAACAGCAGCAACTTCATTCTGAGAGGCTCAGTGATCCAGACACATTTTTTTTCTAAAGGGAGGAGGGAAATAAATACAAATAAATTATTAACTGAAACCAAAGAGTCAGCCCTGGACTCCCACAACACATAAGGTTCTCTATTATAGGACACTGAGCCACCCAGAACCATCCTGCTATTAAATTCATCAGATCCACTGAATAGGCATATTATATCCTTGCCCAGTCAGAAGCTATTCCAATCTACATTTGTCAAACGGTCTTCTAATACACATTAAAGAAAACTGATCCAATGCTTTGCGGTAATGCAATTCTGGCACAGACTTAAATAGGAGCAAGCTAATCACAAAGGCCCCATGTGAATGACTCTCGAGTGTAGATAAAGTACAGTCAGCAGTGTGCGGCGAAGAGGCTAGGATGGCTATTTCTCCCCCCATCCCCCCTATTTGTATTCACTGTATATTTCACTCATCGTTGAATAAAAGGGAGAGAATATTTGAAGGTATGCTTTTGAAGAGGTCGTAGGAGGGGAATGTTGCACTGCTATGGCAAGCCTAGGCTTCAGGTTGGAGAGAGCAGTGAGAACAAATGCTCTTTCATTTGAAATTCCTTCTTCCACGGCCCAAACAGACCTGAGTTCAGGACCTGGGGCCAGTTGCATAACACTATAATTTGACGAGTCTAATGCAAGGTAGTCGGTTGCATAAAAATTAAGACTGACTAAGACTTAAAAAGTTACCCCCCTCACCCCCAGGCTAACTGAGAATTTAAGTCTAACTTTTCTTGGAAACTGCTGACTGAAACTGATCTCTGATGCTGACAGGCAGAGTGCCCCATTGGCTCACACATACTCTGTTGTCCCGCCCACCAACCATCCCCCAAAACATTGAGATTCCCCACAGACTTCAATAACCAATGCTTTGGTCCGTTTACGTTTTGAGGGAGGTCCTACTCCAGTAAATACTTGATTTAGCATATTGTTCTTTTGTTTCTGCCCATCTTTCACCGACCTCAAACAATGGATTGATGCTGTTAACTTTTTTGTTATTTTATCCCATGCCTTCCCCCCAAAGTATATAATTTTCTGCATTATATTTCAATAACTAGCATCGAATTTCAGTTACTGTGATCTAGGATCGTCGCTGTTTTAGAGAAGCGTCCGCCATGTTTGTTTGTTTCTTCAAGTGTCTGAAAATTCCCAGAATGCATTGTGTGAGTGACTCTGTAAGACTGTTTTATGCAACGGTTTTAACTGAGTATCTATCGATAGTATTTTAGTGATTATATTAAGACAAAGACTTGGTCTATGTTTATGCGACTGGCCCCTGGAGACAAGGCTGGCACTTGGAGAGACTTCAATGCAAAAGGAGTCCCCACACTACCTTCCTCTCACACCCCACCCAACTTTTACCGAAGTTCCTGATTGGTTGCAAACGCTCGGGAAGAGGTAGTGTTATAATTTACTGTGCAACCTTTGAAAGATGAGAAATCGAAGAAGAGCATCGCTATTGTAGTGCTGATTGATTTGTGGAAACGGCTGCACTACATCTCTGCATAGACGAGGCCTGTGCCTTTGAAATCAATCAGAGCAGGAGCCTTAGGGAGCACAGAGAAGAACACAAATAAGGATGTAAATTAGGCATGAAGCACAGTGCTGCACATTTACCTCTCAACACCAAAATAAACAAAAGTTATTTAGAACAGCAAACCCTTCAATTATTTCCAATTTTCCTTTATTTGTTACTGACTTTGGGACACACAAATCTAGCAGCACTCTTGTCACTGAAACTCACAGCCAGCCTTGTTGTCTGGATTTATCATCTTTTGGACCTGTGTGTTTAGTACTTTGATTATTTGTTGCTTAAAGGGCCGGGTCCTTATTGTTTCTTTTAAAATAAACCCCCCTTGCCTGGGAATTCCCACAGGCTGCCACACTGTGACTTCCCAGGCCCTTTGCTGCCGTGTCCACATCATGTCCTCCGATCAGTGTGAAAAACAGTAGATGGCTTGGACAACACATGGGTCGGAGGACGCAATCTTTGTCTCCTCCCTACTGAAGAGGAACAGGACCAGACAGACATGGTCCTACACAGACACTGCTGACCTTGAGTGCTGCCAGAGGGGTGAAAACATATCCCCCCACATCAGCAGCTGCATCAGTTATCAGCACTTCATTGGCCTTCGAAGTCATTATCAAACACACTTGGCATTGCACCCCTCTCTGTGCTTATGAACCTTACAGCGTTTTCTTCCTATAGAAATCATCTCTATTGCATTTGAGCTTCTCTTCAGAGCTGGCTACCGATCTACAGATATGGCCAATCTACACAATGAAAACTGTTCTGCTCCACAGATCCAAAAGACCCGGGCTCAGGGATGTCTTGTTCATTACTGCTCTGCCTATTCTATGTCTTCTCATATCCTTGCACCAGTCCTGAGACGTCTGCTAGATTTGTACAGTAGATGTATTATATATACATAGATATTAAACACATTTAGTCTGCCTCAAGGTGTTGTCAAGCCAGCCTCCCTTTGCTTCTGTGGGTGCCGTGGCGTTTATATCGCCATTTTGAGGAATCTCTTCCCTGTAATGTGACTAATTGACTCGTGCTGAATCCTGTCACCAGCACAGCACACTCCCTGGTGAGCGGTGACAATTACCGTCCATAGAGACCACAGCAAACAGGAGGAGCCGACGGCTGACAAGCCTGCCTTTCTCCGGTGATCGATGTTTCTCAGTAAATCATACGGTCCCGTTCTGAATGTCTCCGTATGAACAAGGACATCATCCCAGCATGAATCAGCGCCGGTCTGAATATCTGCACGTTTTTTTCTGCGCATGCAAATCACAGTTTCATTAGGAGGAGAGCGTGGATTAAAAACGTTAATATCTCGGCTTCATCTTGTTTGTGAATGGGCTCTTAGTTCAATTATTTTCTCATTTAAGCATCTGTGACTATTTTGCAGGCACAAAGGAGCGAGGTCTCACTAGTGTATTGTCTGTGATTAATGGGAATGTGTTATTTCTACCGAAGCAGTAATCGTGTTACTGGGACACTTTTATCTTTGGGGAGGATGTCCAAAAGTGACACTGTAATTAAAAGCAAGAGGAAGTGGGATGGGGGTTAAGAAAGCACTACAAATAAAACCATTGATTTATCCTGTCCCAATGAAGGCACCCCCCTAACCTCACTCTAAACAGAAACTGAAAATGCTGACTTAGCTGAGCCTGCCTCTTCAACACACACACACACACACACACACACACACACACACACACACACACACACACACACAAACACAAACACACACGCACCACCCCTGCCCTGAATATATCTCAGGTGCAGCGTCATGTCATATTGCTAAACAGGGAACGGAAACTCAGTATCTTGGCTCATTGTTCTGTCAATAGGGTGAAAAATGCCGGCCCTGTTTTAGCAGATGGCAGCAGAAAAGCAATCGAAAGAGCCAGAGAGCTAATACACGAATCAATAGCTATTACATTTTAAATCACATCTCTGTCTCTCCCCCCTTCCCAAACTGTACCAGCCACCCCGTATGAGAGAAGACACTGGTCTTATTGGGATGAGAAAAAACATTGGCTTTTAATTCTGGATTTAGACAGATCACTTTGTTTTCTTCTCTTTTTTTCTTCCCATCCAGTGCGGTTTCATCCACCTTTCTCCCTCCTTGGTTCTAGATTCAAGGACCAGTCTGATTTTCTTTTTCAAAAGGGGGCTTGACCTTCACTTGGCCATCTCCATTCAGGAGCAAGGTAATTAAACAGCTAACGAGCACATAAATCTTCCATAAACCTCCATGATAAGACCGTCCGATAAAGCGTACTGGACAGTAGATTGGATTAAACTGGCGGCCAAATTACACCAGTATCATCTACTTATTGTACACCAACATTTGTCTTATATCGCATTACAGATTAAATACCAAAATCATCTGCTGCGGTGCAGAAAATCCACACAGGATTGTAACAAAGGGATGGTTAATTTCCAGCAACAGAGAGAAAGGGACTACATTTTAATTAAACATGTCTGGCATCATGAAAGGCTAAAAATACAATCTTATCCCCCCACGCATTGCCAATAAGTCTTCAGCAACCGCTTTCCTCTTTCAAGTGTGACAGATAAACACACTCTCGTTAATTGTGTCTGATTGTTTCAAATCCCCAATTTCACATCGATCCGCATGTTGCGGAGAATTAAGAAAAAGCAACATCGGCGCATAACGACAGCCTTGACGGATCACATCGAGGAACTGTGCTACACAGATGCTAGGATGAGAACGTACAATGAGAGGAGGATGGTTTGGTTTGAACATCTGAGTCATTTCCCAATGAATGCCGTAGAGTTTTTGTTTCAGAGCACTGACATATTTAACAACATTGATTGGTCAGATGACAACATATAGGTAGTCAGTCAGAATTCTTGGTGAAAGAGAGAAGAGTCATCAAAAAAAAGACAGAGCGAGAGCAGAGTGAAAGAGAGAAGACAGCAGATTATGATCATAGTAACTGACCGGCTTACAAAGTGGGATTTTGGGGAATTGTGACTTGGCTCAGTGTGTTTGTTTTTCGATGGTTTGCTTGTTTCGGTTCAGTAAGTAGCTTGAATATGTGGAGATATACAGGGTCTACAGCAACGTGCAGCTATTGATCAAAGCAATAACTAGGTTGTTGTTTGGTTTTCTTATGTTTCATGCACCATTTATTACACTGCTCTGTATATATATATCAATTTAGCTCCATATCTCTGCCTTTGTGCCCATTTCATGAGACCCCATCATTTTAAGGAGCTCGCAATGCCATGCCTCCCCATGCGGTGTCATGGTATGTACTGGAAAAGACAGCAGCAGAGACTAGGTCATGTGTTGGGCCCAATGGAACCTGCGGGAAATTTTTCCAATTTCTATTCCACAACAAATCGCCTTTAAATTAATTAATTGGATTTAATACTCTACTATAAAGAAATAAAGATTGCAAGTGAGATTTCAAGTGTCCTAACAGCACCTGCTTCCAACAGTGGTCAATGGTCTGCTGACGGAAGATACAAACAGTAATCCCCATCTTTATAGAAATCATATGGACATTATCGAGCACGATCGCTGGCATTTTGGCGGATATGTATTTTTTGCTTGGATCATTATCGGTATGCTTCCTTTTTCCAATCGACTTGACATTTTAGTTTTGTGTGAAGGTCCTTTAATTTTAAGCCTCAGACTGAAATTGTCTGACACATCATTGCTGGACCTTCAATCAAAACTTAAAATGCAATTGTCATAGCAACAAATGCAACTGTCAAACCATCTACCTCTAAGAACCTGGATGTTTTAACTGTACTCTAAAAAAGTTTGGAAACAATGTAGAATATGTACGGTTTAATGGATTAATGTAAATTAATTTGAATTCTACTTTTTAATGAAAAAATCTGTGTGCGTGGATTCTGTTTTGCCCTAGTCATGTGCCACGTATGGGAGTCTCTCAGTGTAATTAAAAAAGGAATAGACATTGCTCCCCACTTTAAACTTCAAACGAACACTGTATCGAAAACCATTTCTACCTATCGAATGCATGTGTGTCTCAGTCTAAATGCATAATCAACTTTTTTCCAATCGTAGGCATGAGCTTCCTGCAAATTGCCATGCAAATCCAGGCTGTGGGATTGATTCTGGCACAGCACCTGTCAGCAGCTCTGCATCTAGAGTACCTCAAGGCCCTGGCAAGCCTCCCTCAAGCCTTTCTTCAGAAGGAAAAAAAACTTTCTCTCTGGAGTTTCTTAATTACAGCAGCAGCAGAATAGAGCCTTTTATATTTTGGCAGATGTTGCAAATTGCCTGGGAAATTGTTGGCAGGTTTAATCCACTTTTAAAACACAAGGTTGCGAAACTGAGAGTTTTCTACTACATTTGTTAAAGGAGAGAGATGTATTTCACTTCTCACAAATTTCCTGCCATTTTATCATCTATCTGAAATTGCGGATTGTGCCTCAAGGCTATGGTTTGCTTTTAAAAAATGTGGAACAATCTAAGGGTCTGAGGATCTAGAATCAATCGATCAATGCATCAATCAGTTTCATTTATGAAGAGCATCTCACGACACACATCTCAAATTGAAGTACAGAGTAGTTCAAGTATATATATAAATAAAACACCACATACAAATTCAATATTAGACATACATGTACAGTATCCCCCCTCCACCAAAACGAAAGCATAACTGAACCACTCATTTTGTCATTTGGAGACTAGGACTCAGTCTTAGCCTGATGCTTGTTGTTCCCCCCCCCACACACACACACACACACATATATATATATATACAGACTATTTTTCTGCTGCTTTTCACTTCCATCTCTTTTGTTCTGCCTGAGCTTTCTGCTTGCCTTTCTTCCCTCCTATCAGCCTGCCTCTGATCTCTCGCTCTTCACCCCGCGCTGTCGTTAACTGTGTCTTTTATCACGGCAGGAGTGGAACCAGCTGCCAGACAGGACTGTGCTGGGCCACAGAGAAAGATTGTGTGTCTGTGTGTGTAAGTGCTTGCATGCATGTGGGTGGGTGTGTGTGTGTGTGCGCACATCGCTCATTGTAGTTTGTCCTGCTTTAGCTGTATAAACCAACAAAGTAAACACACAACATCACCAATATAGATCAACGAGTGATTAACAACAAACAACAGGTCGCGGATTCTGTGATTTCAGCATGACAGCCGATGACTTTGACAATGAACTGCCAGTGGGCTGCCTGCAATTAGCTGAGATGATAAATACCAAGCACAACGTGTTCCTGAGGTGGCCGAGCCTGTCATAAGCCCCCCCACGCTGTGAGATTCTCTGCGAACATCTCTGAACTCTGCGTCTGACAAGGCTTTACAATAACCCTGTTTACCTTGACTGCAGCCCCAGAAGAAGGATATTGAGTCGCTTGTGTCACAAACAGCTTCCACTATTAGAAAACAATTAGAATGAATAGATCTCATCCATATGTCATCTAGAGACATAGATATATGCCATATATCTTGGTCCAAAAGGTACCCACTGATAATGCAATTCGAATAGTTCCTGGCTTCCAATGGCACTTGTTCCACAACGAGTCAGCGCCGTGTCTGGTATGCTCTCTTTACATCGGAGAAACCTGGCTAATAAACATGGGAATAAATCTCTTAATTCTTTATTGGTCCTCCCCTGGGAGCAACAAACAATGCATTAGGGACAACGCTCTCAATTACGTGGGGGCGCGTGAGACTTATTAAACATAAAGAACTCCGATGATTACCGCAGCACTTGTGAAAGTTCGATTCATTTTCATGTCTAATGAGCTTATTAATACAGGAAAGCCATCAAACCCCAGCACACGCAACTTCCAGAAGCGGTCACCGCGTTTTAAAGGTGATCGCACACAAATGGCGGCCCGACACTCCGTTTACGAATGGAAAATAATTAAATGCATACCTTCAGCTCGAAAGGAGACATTGCCCTTAATAGCGAAGCGTGCCGCCATTTAAAATGATATACTCTAATTGCCATGATAACAGCACACAATTATAAAACCTGTGAAGGTCAAGCCATTGCTTAGGCTTATCACCAGCTGTCAGTGCAAATAACTGCAGGAAATTGCAACTTAAAGTCAGTTTATAACGTATATCATAGCGGTGGCGGTGACTATCCATTGCACAGCTGGGACATCTCGACCTTGTTTACTTATAGAAATCCATGCCATGTTTTGGGAGAGTGTGGTCTCTTTTATTTTAGGCAGGGGAAGAAATCTGGAGCTGCAGGTCAGTTTAGTGGATATATATTGGACGGAATATCAAGTAAAATGGAAACAATGTCAAAGGCCTGCTGACTGGCACGACCAGCAGAAACCTCTGCTCAAATGGCAGGTTGAGCACTTTTATCCAAACGGCACTGCTTCTGTCCTGGATTATGTCCAACCTGACTGTCGGGTTCCCACAGGGCTCTGCACAACAGGCCAGTGCTGGGGTTTGGTCGGCTGGAGTCAATCGGCGGATCTGTGGCTTGTAACCTGTAGCTTACTGGAGCGCCTGCATGCTATAGATCCACTATTGAGTAATGGGGAAAAAGGTAACTTTGTGGCACACATTTCGAAGTTACAATTGTAGCAGTGAACTGCGGTGGTGGATTGATGATTCTAAACTGTAAATATAGATTATATATTTTTAAAATCGAACAGAGAGAACTAAGACATATTTACACAATTACAAATGTAGTTAAGATTCTGTAGTTATGGTTTTCACTTGTTTTAAAGCTATATGATATATATATTCTCTGCATTTTTCCATTTCTACCTCGCTCTCATTTTTGTGTAGCCCGGTTTGAACTTAACATCTATATATATAACCACTGCCTTGGAACAAATCAAAGTGAAAAAACTAACTTGTACTCAGCAATGTTTTTACTCATTTTTATGTAGTAGAAAGTGATCTCTGAGAAAGAAAATGAACGCTGATAAGTTACAAGTGTCTAATTTGCATTCTGTTGGCAGGTCCATATTGTGATTTGATCTAGTCCACTGCCAGGCATTGTTTTATTTGATAGCCACCATAACATCTAATACTGACTAATGGATAATGAAGTATTTTGCATTACAATATATGCAAATGAAATATGAAAAGGTAAGTTAATTCCTCACCATAAATATTCACACAGTCACCAAAGACAATGAAGGGCATCTTCTCCCAGAACACTCAGCACAGAGGTCACATTAAGTATTTATTTATCTGAGGACGGCCAGAGGGACTCACTCCGGTGTCTTCCACTCGGTTGTATTGTTTAGACCAGCATTGTCAACCTCTGAACCCTGGACTGCCTGCAGGAATTCAATAATTTCCCAGTAGCCCGTGGAAGCCTCTCAAAACTGGATGACTTATGCACTGCATTAACTTTTCCCACTCCCAGGAAGATGTTCTACAGCAGGAACTATTTAGATATTCGAACAAATGTCACTTCAGGGAATGTAAACTGTGCTGTTATTTTATTTTCTTGGCTTTTCCTGAACTGAAAACACAATTTTTCCTGTGTCTGCTGTCAAATCAGGGGAATCTGATCTTTTTTTTAATCTTCCTTTTTTGTTTGTTCTTGTATTTGGCAACAGACAGTTTTTGCTCCTTTAACTTTTTGTAAATAATTAGCATGTTCAAATAATGCCTAAGGGGAAATCACACAGATCTGTGCTGATTGTTTTCTTGCAACATTGTTGACTCACAGAGAATGCTGATTAAAACCAGTTTCAAAGCAAACAAAGTGTATTTTCATAAATTAATCATGGAAATAAGTATTTTACGTATCCAGAATATAGATATTTGTTATTTTATATACATATATCATTGTTTATTTTACATACATGAACAAATAAACAAAAACATATATAAATAGCACTAACAACAACAATAATAATGCTCACTTTAAATTTTTCTTCTTAATACTGTAGTACCTAAAGCTAGATCATGTTTTAACTTTCAAATGTTCTAAATTTGTGAAATATAGTTTTGTGCTTTTTTTAAATGTACCAAATTTGGTTTGTATACCTCATAATAGACCACTTTTTACCATATGCCATTATATACATTTGTGGAGTTTTTTTTATATAACATATGTTGCCTATAAAATACCATTTGTGGTCCATATGTGGTACACTATATTGACTGTATATATATATATATATATAGATTATATTGCTTTTAATAAAACAATCCTTTCATCTGCACTTCCCCAGGGCTCAAAGCTGAAAAAGGACAAGAGTGGCTTTGTAAAAGGGCCAAGGGTCGGGGTCGTACAGCGAGAGTGCAGGTGACTAACAGCTAGCAGACAACATTAATATTTACTGAGGTGTTGAGGTCTCCTTCAGTTCCTTCCATAATGGGAGATGGGAGAGATACGCCGTGTACTTAAACTGCATACCTTTTTGCACAACTCTCAAAGGACTTCCCATCGTTCTCTCCAGTACCACACAACAGATTAAAAAAAGCAACACTTCAGTGGAGCAGTGGAAAGCAACACACACAACAATAAAATACAGTCCTAAAAATCACACGTGCGTCCTGCCCGAAGAAGTGACAGTTCCTAGCTGAGCCTTTAGTATAAATATTTTAAATCAGCGGGGGTCTGGAAGCGCTGACACAGAGAATCCCCCCAGGGTGCGAGAGTCTGACTGGATTTCCTGCAGGGTTTCACAGTTTCCTTGGAGAAGTCGGTCCGCTGCTGCAGGGCCCAACAGACAGATGGACAAACGCACAGAACCAATGGAAATACAAAATGGTAGAATGGTTAGAAACACCAGAAGGCCGTTCAGCCCATCTAGTTGCTCAAAGTAAATTGATCCAATTCTTGCCAACATACTCTATACAGGATGTGAGTTAGTCAGCATCCACAGTGTTTACTCTCTTTCTAAAGATGTGCTGGATCTTTTCCGCCCAGAAAATGCCTAACATTCATTTGTGTCATCCTCTGGTCCTTGATTCAGATTGAGGCTGCACTTCTCTGATACATAAATTCAATTATTTTGACTTCCTGTCAACTGCAAGACTTGCCCTGCTTGCCCTTGTTTCCAGTACATCTCTGTCATCTGAAAACCAAATGCAAATGCAGTTTAACAATTAAGAAAGCCCTAATTTGGATTTAGTACTTTGTTGGGTTTCTTTATCGCTTCTCAGTTATTTTCTACACTGGGATGTTTCTGTGTAAACCTACACACAAGCCTTGGACGTAAGTTCATTCAAAGTTCGCTGACCACTAATCTCCAACCCTGGTCCGGGAAATACCCAATTTGGTTAGTCACCCTAAATCAGCAGTCCATGAAGAACACATGTTAATTATTGACCAGTTAAGCAAGTCACTGTGGTCTTTGATAGCGGAAAAGTTTTCCAGTGTCTGCTGGGAATGAGCAGACCAATACACCAAAAATGGACACAATTGTCATTTCTCCCGGTTTATTTTTCCATTGCAAAGAGTGCAGATATATAAATGTGATTACTCCCAGGAAACTAAGATACAGCTCCAGCGTGATCCTGTCCTCTGTACTATTGACACCGAGGATCAATAAGGAAGATGCAGCTGTTTTTGTGGAGAGCGAAGAATCTGCACAACATTGCATTTGACTCCACAGCACTAGTCCATCCTTACAAGTGTACAGGCAACTGTCTTCCTGGGGGACCGTCTTAAGCTGGTGTCGGGGCAGGGGACAGAACTATATTCTTCCTGTCACATAGCAATACGCTGGGCTGTCTGGGGCAGCACCGGGTACTACATAAAGCAGTCACTGAGGAGCAATATTCAGAAAAATGTACAGAAATGCACCGAAAGCAGTCCACAAATTGTTATACTGTAGTATGAGAAAGACAGAACATGAAAAAGCCTTTTTATACACCTAAGAAAATCAGATGAAAATCAACCATTACTGAAACAAGGGACACTGGGATAAGACACTTCATTGCTGACCTTACGAAGCCACATAGCTGTACAAACGGCTGAATATTGCCACCTACCCAGGATGCTGCATGTTCGGACAGACACACACGCTCGGTTTGAATGCCAAGCTACAGCAGAGTGTGTTTTATAGTGCATGGATTATTCATCTCCTACTGTAAGAGCCTTCAGATGGAGTTTGCTGAAAGCCCAGTTATGTTTTGCTGCAAAAAACAAACAAACTGGAATTCCTGCTACATTGCATTCTTAGAAATCTGTGGACATTTTTAATTTGCAGTCTACATTGAATGGGGTGAAGAACAATTACTATCCATTCGGTCTATGTAAGGCGATAACGCAAAGTTCAGTCATGAGGCGATTTCAGAAGAATGAAGGGGGAAGTGGAAAAACACAACTTGCAAGACTATCTCTCAAAGAGAAATCACACAGATCTCTTTATTGAAGTCAATGACGCTACAAAGGTGCTTAACAGTTGCTGCTCTTGGCCAATGGAGCGAATTCCAACGATACCAACCCGCCCGGGCAGGATATACTGGGCTCGCTTTGGTGTTACTGGGATTACACTGGATCCCCACCCACTCCAGAGAGACGTCCTCCGAATCACGCACCTGTCTTTCAAGTACGCAGCTTCCAGAAGAGGGGAATTAAAGACACCGGGCCCTGCCAGGGAGGATAATCCCGCTGTGGGGTAGATTGCACTGGAAGCACAGCGCCAAGCTGCTGAGCAGATGTTCGGTCTCACTGGGATATTACTGCCAGACATTTTCATTTCCCATCCTCTGCACCTCAGATTCCAGAGATACCGCATCTCACAGCGTGTATCAGGGCGAGTCTGAGGGTTCGATTGCACAATCAAGTGGAGTTCGGGGCACCAGTGCCAGTTTGTATATTTAGTCCAGTCATCATATGTATATTTAGGACCTGAGGTTTGGGGTATTTATTTTGGGTCATGCAACTGTCATTCGCATTCGTCATTAAACTTAATTATAGATTCATTAAACAAGCTATAAATGTCAAACAGAGTTGGTACGTTATACTGTCATGGCTCGATTGAGATGCTGATTCAATTTAAACCTTCTATTTTACCTTCTCCTTGTACTGTAAATAAGGATGTAGATACGTCTTAAGATAATTAAGATGCAAAGGCCAAACATGATAAGGAAAATTAAACAGTGAAGGGTTCAAGCCCTACATATATATTTCTTTAAACCTGGAAATTGCTTCTTTCAATCTAATTGTAGCAAACTTCAGAGCAAAACATTAAATACCAGTTCTGTTGTCACAATTTCCCTATTTATTTTCATATCCTCTGGCAAGTATTTGCATTCTAGGTTGCCATTTTGAAAGATTGATGTGTCAGTCGGTCTTTACAACTACTATTTAGAGTAACATCACGACCCAGAGAAATCAGCATGCCTTCTTCTCCGGCTCGCGTTGCCCTTTATTGTGACCGCCAGAGGAGGAGGGCGAGAGGAGCTCAATAGCTCTAATCACACCGCAGCTGCTGAAAGTGCTCTGTGGAGAGTGATGGATATTGAAGAGAAAAGAAGTAACTCACATACATGAAGCGCAGGTGTGGATGTCTCCTTTCATGCGGCACAGGGTACACCAGGCACACTTGCAAGCTACACAAGGAACTCTGAATTTGAGTTTTTGAGTTGGTCTCAGTCCTGAATTATACCAAAGCATGGTGCATATAGTTTGTATTCAGCACATAATACTTTCTCAGCTATTCTGTTGTCTAAATGACCATTTCAAGATCATTTCACAGGTCAGCATTTTTCTCAACTCAAGGTTCCTAGCCTGTGCTTATATTGGCTAACTTAGCACATTTACCCTGGAGTTTTTATGACACTAATGCAATATTAACACTAACTATATTCAAGATGTGAGACCACCAGGCCTTGAAATCATTTCATTATCATCTATTTCTGTGCTAATCAGTTCTCTCAACTCTTTAGACAAAGTAAATTGAAAAGGGGTTAAAGAGTTGTTCGCTGTCTTTGTTCTGGAAAATGTCCCTCGCTCTAAAGTTGATAACAAGAGAGATAACATCAAACGAGAGTGCCTAACAGAAAGGGCATGGATTGGCCACACAAACTCAATTCAATTGATAATTTTGTTCTGAATGCTCCAAAATTAGGTACAAGGAATATTTATAGTTTGTACTGTAGTGTAAATATAACCAAGCACATTGCCTTAGATTCTGGAAACTCAATTGACTAGGGAATATGTTAATGTGTGAGTTGAAAGTGGAGAAGATACCTTTATGTATCTTTCCTTCATATGGGATAGTCATTTCAAAGCCCCAGAGCCCAGGACAGCTCAGTGCTTGGTGGCGTCTCCTCTCGGTTTGAGAGACGGGTTAAACACACCATCACGTCTCTTCTTCTGTCCTCACCCCCATCTCTCCACCCCACCTCCCCCACTCCCTCTCACTGCGGAGCTGGATTTATGAATCCCAGATCATAAATGGCAGGGCTAACCCACAAATAGAGACAGATGGGTTCCAAACAACTGTATTTATCACTCCGAGGCCAGGGGAGCGGAGATGCTAGATGTGAAATGACTGCTGTGGCTGATTCACCTGACACTCCTTCTCCATCAATCCCCCCCACCACACCTCCCTCCCAGAAAAAGAAAAAGCAGCCGGTAAATTGTCATTGTCCCTGAACAGCTTAATAGCCATTTTACCTGATTAATCCCCCATGCATCAGCACCATCTTATTTACACAGCCTCCCGTTTCCCTGCCCTCCCCAAAGAAGGGCAGGATCCATTACCCTGTCAGAAGAAGCTGCTTTAATTTGGTTGTTAAACCTGCATCTCTTTTCTCCCTCCTTTCGTTTTTGCATGTTCCACCACTGTCAGAGCAAGGTCCCCAACTCTCACATGCAGCCGGCTCGATCGTTAATCTTAAACTGCGGGTGACGCCCGCTGGCTGGATCCCCGGAGGCGAAACGGCATTAAGATATTTACAACCACGTTTCCTGTGCTTCGAGAGACAAAACTCATCCCTTCTGTAACAGTGTGTGCTTATCGATCTTGCTATTTACATGTTCTTTTAATTATTTATTTTTTTCAGTCATAAAATTGATCCGGAAACTTGGTTTTGTGGAAGAGGGATCACGATATAATCCAGGCAGCTCTGTGCCAAGCTTTCCCTTGTCTGTGCACGCCCCAGGTCAGGATTGATTTGGAGTTCACCCCGGCGTGCTTACTTACGCACTGATCACACTCCCGCTCAGCTGGAGCCCGAGCCTTTTGTCTTGTCTGTTTGAAATCTCTATCAAAAACCACCTTCAGCCACTCCCCAGACGCGGCACAGAAGGTTCATTCTTCTCCGGGCCGCTGACAAGACTACCCGAGGAGGGAGATCCCTCTGCATTTTGTTCTACACAGCCGCGGAGCTGTCAGCGGCCGAACGCCTGCCAAGCCGAGAGCAGTGAGCAGGTAGAGGCATTTATTACACTGCACCCGGCCTGCCAGAGCGCACAGGTGTAAGTCGGTAGATAAGAAGAGGGACACCTGAATGCCGCCCGGGGCTTTCTCTCTGATGCCAGGAGAGGTGGCACCGCGCCCAAGAATCCTTGACACCCTTCAATTAGATGGTTTAGAAAATGAACTCATCTGCTGAAACCCGAGCAGGGGCAACACTTTGAGATGACTCATCGGTGTTGTGTGTAAATAAAGTAATATGATTTTATTATCATAGTCTTTTATATGTTTTTTTGTATGATATTTTTGAAATGCAATGTTTGTGAAACATCCAGGGGCTTCCCTTATATTGTAGGAACACAGAACAATTAGTTTTATTTTAGGTATCAGAGAACAACAACGAAAGCATTGAGAGGTATTGTTTGTCTCCAAGCGTTGGTGTATTAAATTAGGGTTTCCAAATTCAATTTATAATGAGTGTTACGTTCAATTGAAATGCTTGTTAAGGTTATGAATAATGAATAAAGCATAGATGCCGGTGCCTGATTATTATGTTTTTGGGTGGGTGTATTGCACTGAGGATAGTATCTGAGGATAGTTTCAAAATTAAGGATATGAATTTGACCACACCCCATTTATCTACGCACAATAGGTCAGTAACAGTGAATGAACTATAAGATTGACACAACAACACAATTGTAATTTGATTTAATTTGCAAACTACAATTACTTTTTTATACAACCCCAGCTTGGAAAGGTCAAGTGCTTATCATCTCGAACCCCTATTTCTTCTCATACAGCGCAAGCAGAGGACTAAAGCAGCTCTCATCAATTATGAATGATCAGTTATGATCAGAAAATGCTAATAACTATACATTCCCATTGGTTCTACGGGCTGAGCAGTGCATTGTAAAGATATAGGAGCTGCGCTGCTCTCAGCCCGGGTGAACACAGTGTGGGAAGTGCACAGGAAATCTTGGGTTAACCCGATTAAATCTGCATTATTGACACTCTTCACATAGTGTGGCCTCTTTAGTGTTGGGTTGTGTTTATTTAGATGGGTCAGAGCCTTGGAGAAAATCAATCCAGACTCCCAGGCAATCGTGGAGAGCAGCACGGATGAACGTTTCCCAACAGAATGGCAACATGGAACAACATTCCTCCAGAACCCAATTACTTTATAAGCAAAGAAAACATTCTTCAGATATTGAGAAATATCTTGTGGAAGCACTGGGGCAAGTCCCCAGCTCCAGACAGATACCTGAACACGTAGGAATTTCTGGTTTCTCAGATTTCTCATTATAATAAAGCCCCGAGAATGAAAACCGTCAGCACAATTTTTGTAAAGAGGACAAATAAGAACTGGCTGGTAAAGTGTTATTGACATTCATGTTGCAGACCCCACATACATGGGTTTCAAAGGGGTTGTACAAAATGTGTTCTGCTGCTTTTACGTATATACAGCTTTCAAAATTAATTGAATCACATATTTTATCCCTTCAGAAGTGCGAACGCTGCCTGGGGTCTGGTATATTTTTAAGAAAAACAACATGTCGTCTGTAGAATCAATTCATTATTAGAATTGAATTAATTGAAATGATGCTTCGTTGAGGAAATCATGAAAAATAATCCGGCATTACTGGTTACTTGTGAGCTTCTTAGTATCTTAAGGATGTAAGTAACTCACGCTGGATTTCTAAGCAAACAAAACATAAACCTTTACCCCCCTTGGTTCATATTTATGAATAATTAAGGCAAGAGACACAGGCATTGTTTGCCACCCAGTCTAGGAGAATTGTGTAATTTATTTAAAAATGCAGGAGAGACCTTAGACACCTTGATGCGACAGAAATAAAACTGCCTTTTTCCCAGTGTGGGGATGTAACACACTCACACAATCTGAGATGAGAAATCTGCCAGAGCCAATTTACTCTCAACCAAGGACATTAACAACAACAATAAAAAAGGGATTTTGACATGAAGTTCTTATACTTATCAATTCGGCTGAGCAAAAGAAGATTTAAAAATACATTTCAAAAGCAACTGGAGGTGATGTAAAAAAAAAACGAAACAATTATGTAATCGTGTGTCATCGCGAACTTCATCCAGTTTTGCCGTACATCAAATTGGTTAGCGGGAGATTAAATTGCCGTCGCTCTAATTCCGAATGCAGATCTCTTATGGAAATGTCCTGTGTTATGGCCTGTGAAAATGGAAGTGCTCTTCATTACATTAACCTTCCGATCGAGATGTTATCTTGCCAAGCTGTGCGGTTCTTTTACGCTCATTTCCTCACATCATCCTGTGACGGAGGAACTGTTTTTCCGTCGATAATGCCATTGTCTCACAGCATACCAATGTATCTGTACAGACTGGTGACTGTTTATTGGAAAGACCAAAAAAAACTAAAGAAAGAGGTGATACTGAAAATGAACTAATCCATTTTATTGGTAACACACGGTTCGTCTTTCGGGGTTAGAAATACAGAAGCTGGTAATTCAATCGGCAGCGAACAATTTCATTTTAAACACGTTTTCATTGCAAAGATCAACTTGCCATCAATGCAAAATGGTAAACAACCGTCATATGAAAATCACATTCCTAGAATTGAAGATAAAGACTGCTTATCCTAAGACCATGTTACCCAAGCAGAATGGCTGCTAATATAGATTATTGATTACTATTATTTATTTCTTGGCAGATGCCCTTATCCAGGGCACCTCACAGTTTACACAATAAGCAATTTAAACATTAAAAAAGCGCATTAGTACAAATCAATACTAAATTCAATTAAAGTGTTACAAAAGGTTATTATTTATTGGGATAATTTATCAATAATTATGTGTTTTGGTATTGTGTTAGTCCACTGAAGGCTAGTCATATGATATGGGACAAACACGTTTAAGCGTCTCACGTGAGAGAGACAGAGAGTGTATCCAAACATGTGCTTTTTCCTGCGGTTAAATTTTTTTAATTAACATCCATTTCAAGAGACATGGCTTTCACATCTTTTCATGCTGTTTTCATGTCAGTCTGCGAATTTGGAATAAACGTTCAGCACTGTTGCAATTTTTACTTCAGTTCTGTTAATATCAACTCAAACCACAAACTCTATCACTGTCACACAAGCAAACCCCTACTGCTGGCACTACAGCAGCTCCAGTCTGTGTGTTTCTAAACAATGTTAGTCAACCATGTCAGCGCAGCAACTGACTCCATTAAAAGAGACCTACAAAAAGCAGCCCACCTTGCCTGTACTGGGGGTAATTAAATGGATTGTCAAGCCAATAAGGGGAGATGGGGGGAGAGACACAAAAAGTTGACACAGTTCATCGCACCAAAGTAGTAGATGTTGTGGGAGAGACCAGACAGAATGTGCTCGAGTTGATGTAATTAAAATGCATTCATCAGAATAGTCTCTGTCTCAATAGGCCGCTGGGGGAAAGCAGACGTATATTCAACCTTTACTTCTACCATAACCACAAATGTAAACACTATATGATACCATGGAAATAGAAATTAATGTGAAAGAGAATTGAACATGATTAATTATAAAAAATAATAGATATGTGCGCGTGTGCATGTGTCCAAGTACGTGGGTGTATGTAGATCTATATATACCCAATCTTTACAGCTAAGTACATTGTGGCACATCGGTGGTGAGACTAATACAGCCGCTAATGTGCAGAGGCGAGAGAAGACCATCGATTCCTAGTATTCCAGCCAGCTCAAGTTAGGTTAATTAATGGCCTCTCAATCGACTGATGGTGAAAACTACAACGCTTGCCCAAATAAATAATTAATGTCGCAATTAGGCCAGACTGAGGAATTAGCAGTCTATCGTTGTGTGGAGCCCTGCTGTTTAGCATTTAATTTGCTCCCAGTTGGCCAGGTGATTCCCAATTATAATCTTCTATTTATACGCAGCTGAGATGCCAGTTTATTTTGGGTTATACACTGATGACAGCCAGCCTGGATAAATGTCCTCCCTGGGGGGGGGGGGGGGGGAATCTCTGAGAAGTCAAGGTGAACTTATTTCTCCTGTTCAGCACGACAGGCAGAGCAGAGCATTCAGTGCCCCTTGTGACTGGCAATAAATGCACGTGGATAATGGTGGCGATCCAGCTCCAAGCAAGAAACCCTACTTTGATCTTCCACGATCTCCTACCACGACATCAAACAGAAACTGGATCCTAAGAAGAGGGGGGGGGGGAATCTTTCACCTGACCCCGAAAACCCCTTTGGCTTTCCTTTAGGCTTGTTTGCCAGAAGAGGTGGGTCCCTCCTGACTCACACAGAATGGCGTTGTCTCATAGAAATTCCACACCACGTGTCCAGATCATTTGAAACACGATGCCAAATCCCCCGTGGCATTCTGCATACTAACAGCGTGTCAATGGAGCGTCCGGGAGAACCTTTCCTGAATACAGATGTTTTCGAGTGAGTCCCGACTAGAACAGTATTGCAAGGGGCCTCTCTTTAGCTCAACAGCAGCAGAGCTCATGTCATTCTGGTTGGGACCACCAAACAGCTGGAACATACAGTAGATCTGGACATGGTGATGTGAGCTGAGATCTGGCGACTGCGAAGGCCATAGCATATGATTTACATCATGTTCATACTCAAACCATTCAGTGACCCTCGTACCCTGTGGATGGGGGCATTGTCATCTTGGAAGAGACCACGCCCATCAGGATAGAAATGTTTCACCATAGGATAAAGGTGAATAACTTTGTAATGATTTGCAGTGATCCTTTCTTCTACGGGGACAAGTGGACCCAAACCATGCCAGGAAAATGCCCCCCACAGCATGACAGAGCCTCCAGATCCCCTCACTGTAGGGGTTAAGCAGTCAGACATGTACCGTTCTCTGAGTGTCGCCACACATGCACTCGCCCACTATGGTGAAGGATGACTAATCTGACCATATAACTTTTTTCCACATCTCTGTAGACCAGTGCCTATGGTGCCCCAACAATGATCCCTCTATCAAAGTCACTTAAATCTTTTCCTCTTGCCATCTTGATCCAAAATCGAGGTCAGCTGGGCCTGCTCAGTATTTTTATACATGCCTGATAGCATGATAGGATCTTAATTGCTTAATTGTATCATGCAGTACACCTGCTTGGAGGCATCTGCATTCGTTATGTTCCTCCACTCATTTATTCAGGTTTTTCCTTTAATTTGTCACCCATCTTTATATAGTCTTGCATTAAACACCAATTTAGTTTACAGCAGCAAGACCCAAGCCCAGCTACCCTGAAGAGTAATGGAGATTCTTAGTTCTTCGCGGCTCCTGTGGGACTCCAGAGCACGCGTGTGTTACGAAAGCAATTAAAAGCAGGTGTCATGTCTAGAAGCACATGTCATTCCTGGAGATTCTTTCCTCTCCTCTTCCCAATTACACGGCACCATGAATCGCCAGGTTTGTTAATGGATGTCCCTTCTGGTTTCCGCAAATTAAAACCTCCTTGGGCCGACTCGTCCAATGTTCATCCCGTGTTTATTATCCTGTGGTGGAACTGCCCATTGTCCCCCTTTAAATTGTCAACTTTCTTCATCATTTAAAAAGCTCCAACAGCCAGGCGACACATTTCCATCCCTTAAATTTTTTATACGATTTCTCTGATTTCTCATGGATGCTGCCTCATTATCCCTATCCTTTCCCCATTACTCAGACACACTCTGCAGGTCATACTGTTCCTTTACTTCTGATAACAACATCATCAACTCTCTTCCAGTCAGGACGTTTCAAGTCACAGCTTTTTAAGCAATTGCCTTTCCTTTGAAACTCGGATTGAACAAACAATTTGACCACTTTTCGCGAATTGACAACTCCAGCTGCCGATACATTTTGCGATTGACAATCAAGTTAATAGCAAAGACTGCTGCTCCATTTCAGCTGATAGTATCGTACGTGCTTGTGCAATGTTCAGCTCCATAGAACAACATTTTTTTCATCACACGCCTTCATGACACATTGCTGAAGACGAAACATGGTTTAGAGGATTACAGTGACCTCATGTCAAGAAAACTACTATATGAAGTAATCATATAGCAGCACTGTGGAGTAGTGGAGAGGGCTCTGCACTCATGACTGGAAGGTTGTAGGTTCAAATCCCAAGTTGCCCTGGATAAGAGTGTCAGCTAAATACCAAAAAAAATAAAATAATCATCAGATATTCTGTGAAATATGATTTGTTGTGCCATTTATTTTATAGCTGCACTCCTTACTGTCTTACCAATCTTTCCATAATTATTCCAATTACTGTCGTTGGAGTGTAAGTATCTTCCACAAACAGGTGGCATTTTAAAATCGCTTCAAATTAATGTTTTCCCAGCAGAATGTCAAAGCAGCAAATCACCAACAAATGGCACAACCTTACAGAATACAATCAAGAGAACTAACTCTGCAAATCATGCTAAATATGCACAAGGTCAACGCAGAATAAATTATTTGTTTCATATTTGTGTGTTCTTTGTTAGTTTGTTTGTTTGTTAGTTTTCATATCCATTCAAAGAGCCAAGAGTTTTTCAGATGGAAGTTTTGTGAGGAAAATATATTTGTGATATATAATCCTACATTTCTTAAAAATCTTTGAAAAATTCCTAAACAAACACTATATTTCCTGTTTATGGCCTGAAACAGAATCAGGTATCTCTATCTATCCATATTAATGCAAATTGCATGGTCTTTGATAATAATTCCCTAATGCATTTCTATACGATCAAACAATGCCTGGCGAGCAATATTAGGTTTTCCAAGCAGCTCATTACCGAACGCCCGGAGAAAGTCAATTTTATCATTTCGTAAAACACGATCTGCAAGGCGGGCGAACACCTTAATTTCCATCCTTCTCCTTTCTTCACACCCCGATAATGAAGCAGTTAAGGGTGACATGCCGAGGTGTGACCGTGCATGAGCAAGAACAATGGGAATAGGAATAGGACCTCCGCGTTGATGGCGTGTTTTGACAACCTTTCACAACCTGTGGGCAACGCAGGAGCGGTGATGAGTTATTTCAGCTCCACGCCGCCACGCATCTTAATTCCAGGGAGGTGTCAGATCTAATTCAATAACGTAGTAAATATCTAATCCAGTACTCGCTATTCAGTATGTCAGCCTCAGAAATCTGGCTTTTGATCAAGGGCACCGTACACATGCTGCATGGGAAACAGCATGTTACGTTGTTGTTTGAGCTTATTATCATGTGAACCACGGTTAATCACATTTGGAATTGTAAATTCGACCTTTGGAGGGGAAGGATAGGTAGCTGTAATTGAACTTAAATACATGTCATATTGGGATTTGTAAGGTAGCATCCAAAGTGGCTCTTCAAAGGCAATAAAATTGTGTAGGTTGAGCCCTATGGTCAATGGCTGACAGTCCCTAATGGCTTAGCAAAATTGGTTGCTGGGACTTAATGGGGGTAGTGCCAGCTGGGGGATTCTAGGTGTGTCTCACAGTTGCCTTATTTTTTCTTTATTTTTTCCAAATTGGGGAACAGCAGGTATAGAATTTCATGTTCTCTCAGTTTGGAATCAGCAATTGTTAGTCAGCCACCATGACTCCCTTATCAACACAGGAGAGGTCAATAATAAGTCCTGCCGAGCCGTGTGCTTCTTTTCATCGCCTGAGCCCACAGCCCTGCGGGTTCACATGGTACCTGGGACGATACAAGAGTTGCTGCTGTGGTAGAAGTTCAAGCCTCCTCGTCCCTGGCTCTTCTTGTCTGACTCGACCCTCTCTGTGTGATGCAGTAGACCTAGTTTACATCATGGAATTTATGTTTCTGCTTGGGTAGCAAGAAGATGAAACAACAATACTGATATGTTCAAAGTTTGGCTTTTCAAAGCAAACAATGTCTTCTGCATTATATTTAAATCTGCAATGTTGATTGTAAAAGACCATAAACTAGACAAGATGTGATATCTGCAGTTTCCCAAGTTCAATTGAAGATAACCGATAAAGGAACCATTTGCAAACAACACAGATTGCCTAAATGTGATGTGACCATATGTGAATTACTCCAAAGTAACATATGGTATCAAGACTCTTTACCCCCTGTGTGAGAATGATAGCAAAGCATCAATATATAATACCAACCGAGCTCCCCTTTAAATTCCTCAACGCAGGCCCTAATCTTTTGTTTAGAGATGCATCTGTTTGCATGCTCCTTACTTATCCTTTCAAATTTAGAGCAGCAAAAATAAACTATGATCATAGAAAATGTCAGAAACTGGCAGATCGAAAAGAGGCTGCCAGAATGTTTTATGGTTGTGTAAGAAGCACATCCAAATAATAAGTATCCTGCAGAAACACACTGCACTGAATGACTCCGAGGGCTGTTTACCGACCAAACGGGTCGTGATGCTTGCAAATTGCATCCGTGAATCTCTTTCACATCATTGAGAGACAAATTGAATTGGGGAGATGTTTCAATCGCTAATTGGTAAAATTGCTTCCTTGTGGAATCAATGGGACTTTGATACCTCTCGTCGCTGAGAAGACAATCCAGATCCTGTCAACAATGTTAGACTTGGGCTTGTGCTTCAGTTACAGATAAAGGTGCCATTCAGCGACTTTCTGAAACATCATCCTGACGGTGACTATCCATTGATTTCGAGAGGATTCCATCGCTCCTCTCTGGCACGGATGTATGAGACCCGATTTGCAATACGGCAATATCAATCACTTCAGAGAAAAATAAAAATACTAGCCCTATTAGTTACACGTACAGACTGCAGGTGCGTGCCATCCATCATGGTTTACACATCCGAAGCAGAGAAACAACCCCTACACCACAAATGCTGATGACAGAGTTACCATCTTCAGTAGACCTAGAGAGAGAGCAAGAGGGAAGTCGTCTGTGCCTACATGAATCTATAGAGGAACCACAAAATGACATGTTCTTAAACACGCATGTTCATTTATATATGGCAGTGATACAGACCAATGATACAGAAGAGTGGCAAACCCTAACCTACTATTTGCAGTCCAATCCTACCTCCCATTAAAGGGCAAAACCCGTCTAAGCACTTACCCAATGGGCACACAGGGCTCTGCTTGCAGTTCACAACCTTTTATGAAGAAGTCACAGGTCTAAAAAGAAAAATCAGCTAACTGACTCCTACCCAAGTTCATTATGATCAAGAGGAAATAACCCGCCCCGCCCACGATGACAGAGCGATGGCGCACGGTCTTTAGTGCCAGCGCAGCTCCTTCGCCTGGAAACTCAAAGTTAGAGTCAGGAATCTCTTTTAATGAGGGTGAGTTGAACAAACTGGTTTGAAACATTGTTTTCCCATGCTAATTCTCCTGTGTTTTGGGCAGCAGGCAAGGTTACCCCGCTTTTCACTGCAATCTCCATTTCCCATAACCCTTTTCACCGCCCCCTTTTCTTCTGCGTTGCCACACTGGCTCTCGTTGCCAGGAGATCTCCAGAATGCATACCTCGCCCCCCTGCTACAGTCTATAACCAAGGTATTTCTTCTAAGGTCCGATGCTGAATTCCCAGCTTGGGTTGCCAGTGAACGTGAACTTTTACAAAGAAATGAAGGAGCAGGGAAAGAGATTGAGCTGGCCAGCTTAGCGGTAGGGATGGAAACAGGCAACTCTCTGCTGTTTAGTACCATCCATCTTCTGGCTTTGCCACTACATTAGCACTAGGCATCAACAAAACAGGATACAGGGATTGACAGCTTGTAATGAAGTACCTTAAAAGACTTCTTACAACTTGACTTATACTTTGAAAGCAAAAGGAAAAGAAGGCATTTGAACTTCTCAACACAAACAATGTGTACAAGGCACTGCTTTTTGGTTCTGTAGTGGCTACCATTTTGATTTCTCTGCTTAAAATGCATTAAGGATTTAGCAAATGTCAAGTGCACAGTGATAGACTGTGCCACAATGTCTTCATTGTGATAACAGCAGCTTATAAACACTAATTTCTTATTTCCCTGCATTGGTATTCCTGGATTAATACTAAATATAAATATACTGTATTGCTATTGTTTAATTGTGCATAAAAAACTTTACACTTCAGCTCCTGCTCAACAGGAGAAATCTCAGTACCAAGTAACCGGATCACATAATTATTCTGCTTTCTCAGTTTGGAGATGGCGACAATTTAGTCAGATTAGTGCGCAAAAGCCCTTCAATACAAATTACCAATATGCACCTCTGTTACACACATAATATGATAATTATATTTCTCCTGTTGCTTTCCTCAGTTTTTTATGTTAAAAACATGTTAACACAGAAAAGAGTCCTGAACCCATGGGAAATAAAGACTAAAACGGATTCCTACAAAGAACAAAAATGACCAGACGGAGTGAACAGTGAAACCTGTGGAGAAGACCAAGTGGAGACCTGACCTTAAAATCGGGAGATCGATGGCTGCACAGGTACGTCTGCATTCATGTCCACTTTATGCAGGGAATTGTGTGCAGGAGGATTGTGTGGTGGGGGGGTTACTAGCTGCCTGCAAACCAATTATCACAGGCAAACATGTACAGGGATGGCTTCAGAGGTCTTGGGATCATGGAGATTGAGGTAGAGAACAGTATCCTGTGGAGTGATCTCACAATGCTACATGCTTGCTGGGATTTTATGGTGAGGGCCAGACATCTGCAGAGGAAAACAGCCCTGACAATATTCTGCTCTGGATCCTCAACACGATGGGAACGGCAAATCAAGGCAACACCACCAAGACCAAACTCTGCCACTATACACAAAACGACACAAAGGTCGGATGTGCTGCACAACACGCACATCGAGGGGTGTATTTTAGATGCATTTCCGTCAATGTCGAGTGCATACGCTCACTTCTTTCCGGGTCTGCATTAGCCCTTCAGCAGAAGTCAGATCAGGTAGCAACACATTGCACCAAACGCGCCCAACTCAACTTAAATAACTTCTTTCAGTCACATAATACTTCAGATTTATCTCCAAATGAATTAATAGTGTTCAGGGCAAAAGGTCCCCGCTTTATCAAATGTGCCTTCAAGGCAGGTTTGCAGCCTCGTCAAAGTCATCCTCTCAATCCCCCCGTGTCTCCATGGCAACAGGCCCACAGTCACACGCTTCCAAGGTTGCGGGGAGGAAAAAAAAGTGTACAGAGGGGGAGAAGAGGTCGTGACCTCTGGGCTACAAATCAATTTAACAGCAAGTTAGATGGGCTACGGAGTAAATTCCGGGGGAAATAAAAACACAGAAATAAAAGCAAATCGTGCCGGAGACGGGACCATTTTGTTTCCTTCGCTATTAACAGAATGAGTAATAAGGTTGCTTGTGAGATTATAAAAAAGGCTTTAAGAGTTAAAGACGAGGGATAAATCTTGTTGGAGAGTGAGGCAGTAAAGAAGAGGGAGTCTGCTGGCTCTCAGAGACCTCGACTATCACTTAAACCCCACCTAAGAGCAGAGAGCGAGCGAGAGACAGCCCAGCAGTCCATCTTGCTCATGTGATTGTTTGTAGCTTCAGTAATCTAATCCAGCTATCTCTACATGGTCCCAGGAACCACTTCAACAGCATGGCTGTGTGGCTTGTTCCACACACCTATGTGAAGAAATGCCTCCTATTTTCCACCTTAAATACACTTCCCCTTCATTTCCACTCCTGCCCCTCGGGTCCCTGTTTCCTTGCCGAACCCAGGCGTAATTCTTTGGGTTTGTCAATATCTTGAGTACTTTAGTATCAAGTCACTTTGTAATCTCCTCTGTCCCAGACTAAAGAGACTGTTATTTTAACCTAAACATAAATCTCTCTCCACACTGTCACTGTCTCTTTAGCATTTCCATCCTTCGCTGACCGTAAAGACGTGTGGAAAAACAATAGTAAAATGACGATCTCCCGAATGAGATATTTCATATTATAACAAGCAGGGATCCTTATAAGAAGGTAATAGTCTTCTATAGTTCCACCAGAAGCTTTAACAAAGAATGTGGGTTAAGGCAAATTAAAACCTGACCTGTACCATGCATCAGCAATTGTGCTTAACAACGTGACTTCCATTGGCATCCACAGATCACATATCCTAGTTCTGTTTTTCCAGCTCCTGTGGTAAGTTCCTGCAGCCCAAATGAGTAACATTATCAATATCTCTGCTGGGGATCTGAGTGGCAGTTTGTAAGGCTGCATTTGATGTGTGTTTGCAACGCCATCACTGCCATCTTAACCATTTTGCTGATCACATGGTTTACTGAGGCCTTAACATTGGCAGAACAAGATCTAGAAAAGGAATTGGTGACAACAGGGTTTTAAATGCTGCTGAATTGGCTCAAGAAGAAAGTAAATCAAGGGCGGAAACACAGTCAAATACCCCTGTCTAGTTATAGCCCAGATGGTCAGAGCCCTAGAGGGCAGGAGGACTCACCGATCTTGGTAACGATGACTCCAACTTTTCGATCCCCGTCGCCCGATCCCTGGCAGCCATCCTCGTCATCGCAGTCTGAGCTTCCCTCCGCAGTCCCGCTCCCCGCCTCTGACCACCCGACCTTCTTCAGCACCTGGGGCGTTTTCCCCTGCATCTCCTGCAACCAAACGCAAAACGAGAGACACTGAGGAGGAGCACAGCAGTACGCCCATGGCGGTTAGAGTGAGGTGTTTGCTTTCAAAGACTATTATGTGAAAAAAATGAGTGGTATAGATAGAACTCATTTAAATGTGAAAATCAGAACTCCTACCTGTAACCATTATACATAACCAGTCATTTGCACAAATGTAATAATGGTGAGAACGGCACATGAATTGGAACGGACTGGAGCCAGTAAATCATAACCTTATGGTTTGTAATTATGCTACTGGAAGTATGCAATATAAACAGTACTGATATTCTTACATAAAACAATCTCTTTTAAAGCACGTCGAACATAAAACAAACTACTGTTACAGTTCAAGGAAAGCTCCCCAAAATCACGGAGGAATATCTTCCATTACATTTGACAGGCTGTTCCACCTCGACTGACTTTAATATTGGGATTGAATTTCTCCGATTAAAGATAAACAGCAGCTGTAAAGTGTATTATGTAAAACACTCGTTGATCATTAAAGGGACAGCTCGGTGCGCCCCACGGTTCATTTCTCCAGCTCCTGTGACACGTCAATCAGCCCCGTGTCGACAGGCAACACCCAAGAGTCTTCACCAGCAACAGGACAGGAGGGGGTGCGAACAGCCAAACCATAAAAACCAAAGACTTCGGGGAATAATTCATTGTGGGAGAAGTGTGACGGGCTTGCAGATGTGAGGGAGATCAGTGTGACCTTGCTGTTGAGTCGCCACCTGCTAAACCAGTGAAGGGAATGTCATTTCTGCTCTTCCTCAAACAGGCGCCCATGCAGGAGGTCGATACTGTGGCTTAGAAACTGGGTAATACAGGAAAGGACTGTACTAACTGTGGTAATAATAATAACAACAACAACAACAACAACAACAACAACAACAACAAACTAGAATTTAAAGTATCTGAAGTTACTTTGTCAGTGACAGTACTATTATGCATGATATCTTACTTTGTATGGTAGAATGCAGGTTAATATCAGTGCTAGTTTGTAACAATAGCAGTAGTAGAATTAACTTATGAAGTAGTTGTATGCATCAGGAACAATATGTAAAAATAAGACGGTCAAAGAAGACAAAATATGGAAAAGTGACATAGAAAACCATGGGCTAAATATGAGGTTGTGACACTTTTGTGTCCTACAAGATTGTCGTGTGGTGTAGTGTGGTAAAAAATGCCGGTGTAGTGTAGTGTTGCCTGGTACAGATAGTAAAGTATAGTGTGCTAAACATGGTAAAAACATGGTAATATATGGTACAGTGTAGTATGGTGTAGCGTGGGTAAAACATATGTTAAAATCT
Source organism: Amia ocellicauda (assembly GCF_036373705.1). Taxonomy (NCBI): domain Eukaryota; kingdom Metazoa; phylum Chordata; class Actinopteri; order Amiiformes; family Amiidae; genus Amia; species Amia ocellicauda. Next base: position 42,942,256 of record NC_089856.1, on the reverse strand, counting down.
GATCACCTATGATAGCATCATGCATAGTAAAGCAACATTACAAAGAAATGGCCAAAGTATATAATTGTACACTTTCCTCAGATAATGGAGGATAATGAACAGAATTTAATAACTATTTCACTCTGCTGTGAAAACACATATAACACCATCATTCATAACCAGCCAGAACAATTATTTGTACAGCTCCTTTTGAATCTTTTCCCCTTAACAAGCTGTTACATAGAGGGCCACTATCGTCACTAATGCAGTGCAAGAAAATGTGAAGGATTATACAGAACAATGCAAAGCAGAAAGCTCCTTGGCTCAAACAGCGGTGTCTAAATGACTGGTGGCGATTTTAACTCACTGCACTCAGAAGAACACAGGGAGGCAGTGCTTTTTCTTAAAGTCAGAAATTGATTTAATTGTGTTAATTCAGCAAGAATGCAGATGTGTGTTAATGCTATTATTCTGCCCCATTTTTCTATAGTTTCATGTACTAGAATAGCATTATTTGTATCAAAAATGTCTTGGCTTGGTGTAGGATTAAGCCCCAGCTTGGATCATGCTGGTTATTTTATTGCTTTTCTGTACGGAAGAAAGCAAAAGGTAAAAAGTTTCATAGTTACTACCAGTGCAGTTACTCTCAAAAACTATCAGTAATATACACCGATCAGCCATAACATTATGACCACTGACAGGTGAAGTGAATAACACTGATAATCTCATTATCATGGCACCTAGTTAGGTTGGTGTGAAATTAAAGGTCTATATGCCATGGGTTTGGTCACAGTCTGTCACTTGCTGGGCCACTGCTGGGATCGCACTAGTGGTACAGAGGGATCTGGGGTTAAATATGAGGATAGTAGGCAGCCATTAGTTACCAAGGCAACAAAATACAAACTGAGACCCATGACGCGCTCCTCTTCCATTACTGAGGTTTTGAATTCCTAAGAAGTTATTTCACAGTGGTTTTCACAGCTGCCGAGTCCGCTGAAATAAATAGACTTTGCATCTGAGCTTCAGTATTACATCTTAAAAGCACAAAGAGAGAAATGCATTAAAAAGCGATCTCTCTTTTTTTTTGCTGCCATGGTGTTAACTAGTGTAATGATATGGAGCAAGACTTTTGACTCTCTAAATCTTCAAGTTTTTCCACAGATACGTTACATTATTTTTAAAAGAACAAAAATCAACACACAGATTTCCGATACTACAAGCCTAAGGTCTAAAAAGTTTGTCTCTCTTGTTCTAAGAATGGAGACGGAAAAATCAACACTCCTAAACATATGACTAAACACAGGCCGATATGGCACGCAGTGAATGTAACTGGTAATTACTGCGCTGGGAATGCTTGGCCAACACTTTCCAGCTTCAATGGGAGACGAAAACTAGAGTATGAATGTCTTCCAGGAGCTGATACGACCGGATGGCAATTACTCTCACTACAGCGATGGCATTTCCCATACAGGGCTAATTTATAGATAGCAGACACTCATAAGAAACAACTCTGTCAGCACGCGGTATTACCCAACCCAACCGGCACCCAGCAACGAGGAAGTTTAATTCAAAGCAAACAGGAGAGGAGTCAACGTGAAACACAACTGAAACACTGTCAAGACAAAAGAGATCAAGCTGTAAGATGGCATTTCCCATCTTCAAGGGGAGTTGCTTCTGGGGGATTATTTAATGTTTTCAAAGCAAAATTCATTTCTTAGAAGTTCTGCCCAGGACGGTATTTAGGTATGAGCCATATTCCCCATTTCCTAATACCTTTTCAATCTATTCATGCCACTCTCTCTTCACGGCACCGAAGGAGACGGAGAACTGTTTTAGCCCAGTAATATGGGTAAAGCTGTGGGATTTATTCTCTATAGTTTCTATAATCATGTGGAGCCTCAACGAACTTCAAAAGTAGTGCTCTTCGTGTTTTTCATGACCAAATTGTAACTAATCTCCAGAAGACTAGCTCTGTAGCACTTGCAGAATAAATATGAGCAAATGCATTTGTAGGATAATTAGAGAGAGCACTTGAATAATGGGAATAATGTGAGAGGATAATCATGAGTCATTCTCTGTGTCTTTTGTTTTTTTACTTATACATTTTATTAAAATATATTGCAATAATTCAAAACAAAAATTGAGTGCATTCACTATGTCCATGGTTCCAAAAACATATTTAAATAGATATGTTTGTACACAAGCTTGAACTAAGACACCTCAGCCTTGAACTCACTGAACTATTTAACCTGCACTAGAAGGCCTGCCAAAAAGGTAACAAAACAATAATTTGTTCAGTCTGCCACTGGGCTTTTTTTTATATATACTCACTCCCCTACAGCTGCCGAACAACTCATAACAGACAACACAGAATTAATGATGCACCGACACAGGTGGAAACAACACTCTCGTAACAAGACGTCACAGTTTTGCCTGGGCCCAGCTGCTACAAATCCCAGACACCTGAACAATATACCTAAAGGAAGGGAATTCTTAATCCAAGTTCATGACGATTACAACCCTCTCAAGTGTTATCAGAGGACAGAGCAGCTAAAAAAAGTGTAAAACAGGGGCGGGGACAGGACTTACAATGCATACGCCAGTAAGTTCAGTTCAGCGGAAACTAAAGCAGTAATGCGAATCCCCTGGGTGGTACTGTACTGTCTGGTTCATTGTGACTCCAGTTCTGGTCCACTAAAGCCATGTTTTTTTGTTACAAATTAAAAAAAGGCCTGGCAGAACACCGAAAATCACTCCCGTCCACTCACTTCCTCTGAAACCAAGAACTGGATTAAAAGTGACATGTCATCTGACAAGTCATACACCAAAAACAAGCATCATAACCCCCCGGAGATAAAGTGCACGAGCAGGAGGTAGAATGTTTTACGATTATAAAACACCAGTTATAATCAGTGGCATTTTGTTTTATGATAATTCACTTTCAATGGGCACGGGGTGTCCTGTGACCTTTTTTAAATAACTGGCAGCAGAGGTTTGTGTAGTCTATGAATTTAAATGACAGCCGAGGTAGAAGTTATTCGCTCAGTTTTACAGAAAGGTCTATTCTACTATTGACGAAGTTCTGAACTGGCTCTGTTCAAGGCAGGATGGACAGACTGCCTGCTAGACTAGGGAAAACAACAGCAGAGGATTGTTTTTAAGCAATTTCTCCATGGGAAAGGGAGGGGGACAGAAAATGAATATTCATTTACATTGAGGTGGTTCTACAATGACCTGCTGGCATTAATACACCTGTAAAAACACAAGAATGACCCAATAAGCCCTTTTCCATGTGTGTATCACATGTGGTCAAAGAATAAAGTCATTGTGAATTAAGACTGACTGAAATTGACCTTCCATAAGGTCTTATGACTCAGACCATAAACACATTTCGACTTGCCTTTTCACTCTTTCTTAAAATGGCTTTATTGTTGAGTCCCAGGCTTGTGGTCACTTTGATTCTCTCACAATGAGGTACTTAATTTGGAGCCCAAGCATTTATGATGTTGATCACAACAAGTGCATTATTTCACATTCCTTTCAGCTACTTTCTCTGGTGTTCTTGATTCTGCCGAGACAAACAGACTTACAGACGGACAGACATGGTGCCGCGGCAGATAGTCCGGCGGCTAACACTGTACCGGCTTTGCTCTGTGCCGTACATCCCTCATCCCCTGCTGGCAAAGACACAGACAACACATGCTCCGTCGGCCCTGAGCTAACAGTTTCATTCCGTGAGCAAATATTATCTTTTCATAAAGCATTCCAGGACTCTCCGCTCCAGAGATTTCAAATTAATCAAAAGGCCGGCTTTGCAGTTACTCTTCCCAATTCTTTTTTCTAATTTTTTTCTGCCAGAGAATGTGCCACAGGGTGGGAAAGAGCTCCCAGCTGCAGAGGTTTAAAGTTTTGGAAAGGGGCTGCTTTCAGCTTCCCACAGTTCTGTTATCTCATCACTCTGCCATTACAAAGCTGTTTCCTTACTGCACTCCCTTAAAGAACATGTACATTAATTCACATTCAACTGTGGTCTGATGCCATGTCATCATTTCACCTTCTGCTTCTCTGCAATGCCACCATCCGAGTTAGGGAGGGCAACCCTTTGTTTTTGATTAAAACTGAATGTGGTCGGCATGGTTTAAAGCTAGTCATCAGGTTTTTAAATTCCTTTCACAGATGTATTTTAGATTTCTCCAGTTATCTAATTCTGAAGAGGCTTTATAATAGACAACTCGGTGACAAAGTAATAACCCCAGTGATATGCAATGAGAAGCAGACATCTTTTTGTGTTCCTACATTCAGACAGTCTTAGCATTCCTGATTTTGTTTTAACTGCCTTAATTGAAGTTAATCTTGCCTTAATTCAGTCAATTAAGTACAGCTGCTGACATGGTGAAAGTAAATAGGTTGAAGGAAAGGTGATTTAGTCAAGGACTAGCATGATTTCAGTTAAGTGAGTTGTGCCAGGTGGATCAAGTTGGAGGCAGTTAGGTGTGAATTGGGGGCAGGTAGACAAAAGGGTACTTAAAGCTGCTGTTGAGAAAGAGCTGTGTCATGTGGCAACAAAGTCAAGCAGTTGACCAGGGGACAGAAACCAAGAGCCCCAAAAAAAAAACAAAAAAAAACTTGCAAAATTTAGAAGCATGTAGCTACTACAGTGTCAGGTTTGCAGAATGATTGCCTTCCTGGATGAACTCATCCAAGAAGATTTCATTTGTGAACGTTGTCAGCATCCGTGATCTTGAGGCTCAGCTTGTTGACCTGCTCTCTATTAGTGATATGGGAGAATTAGTCAATCGGCCCTTTATAGAGACCTTAGAGCAGGAAAGTGTAGAGAACTGCTGGGTTACAGTAGGTTGTAACCACAGAAAAGGGTGCACACAACCCTTAGAGACATCCCAAGAGCTAGAAATGCCCAACAGGTTCCAACTGCTGGACACCGAGTTGGACAGTGATGGCTCCAAGGGTGACGGGAGAGCAGTTGAGCACCAGAGCACCATGGTGTCCACCCCCCTCCACCCCCAGGACAGGTAGGTAGTTATAGTAGGAGACTCAATCCTTAGAGGTGTAGATCACACAGTGTGTTCTAGTGCTAAGGAGACCCGCATGGTATCTTGCCTGCCTGGTGCTCAGGTTGAAGATCTCCCTAAATTAGTAGACGGGCTACTGCCAAAATTGTGGGGAATCCACTGGTCATGGTCTGAATTGGAACCAATGACATAGGAAAATATAGGACAGAGGTTCTGCAAGACAAATTTAAAGAGTTAGGAACTAAACTAAAGAGCAGAACCTCCACTGTAGTTTTCTAGTTGAAACAGAATCTTTGTGGACAAACTTTTGAACAAACGATCTGGAGGATTAGTGGAAGGAGTGTGTTACAGACCACCTAACTCAATTTAGGTAGACAGGAGCAGACTGGATACAGATACAGTTGAAAATGGATGGTTATATTTTAAGAATATACTACTTGAGGCTCAGCAGAAATTTGTACCAAAACTTAGCAAACTGAGGACCATGCAAACAAATATCAAGAGAAAGAACATGTTGTATAGCACATACAAAAGGGATAACAATTAAACAAAATACAAAGAATATGTTGAACTGCAAAGAGATCTAAAGAAAGGGATCAGGAAAATTGAAAGAAAAAGAAAAACTAATGCTAAGAGCTTTCTTCAATACTATAACAGCAAGAGGTCAATAAAGTGAAACAGATAAAGGGCAAAAATGGAAGTGTCTTAGAAAATGAACAAGATGTGGCAAATGTTCTAAATGAGTATTTCACAGAGGTTTTTACAAAAGAAAAAACAGATGACATGCCACAGGTTAACAACCAGTCCAGTCAAACCCTAAGAGAGATCAGGATAAATGAGGAGGAGGTACTAAAGGGACTAGCAGAATTAAAAACAAACAAATCACCTGGGCCAGATGGTATATTTCCAACAGTATTTAAAGAAATGAGGGAAATTATTTAAAGGTCGCTAACTAAAATATTCCAAATGACACTTAGAACAGGGGATGTGCCAACTGACTGGAAGACAGCAAATGTCACACCAATCCACAAGAAAGGGGACAAAACTGAACCAGGAAACTACAGACCAATCAGTCTCACCTGCATCACCTGTAAAATGTTGGAAAAAATGATTAGACAGAAAATAGAGGAGCATTTTAATGAAAATCATATTCTTGGAGATAGTCAACATGGGTGTAGACGAGGCAGGTCATGTCTTACTAATTTATTAGAATTTTTTTAACATGCAACTACAGCTGTAGATCACATGAAAGCATATGATATGATATACTTAGATTTTCAAAAAGCTTTTGATAAGGTTCCACAACAAAGACTGATCCTCAAATTGGAAGCTGTAGGCATTCAGGGTAATGTATGGATTATGAACTGGTTGATGTATAGGAAACAGAGGGTGTCGATTAGAGGAGTTGCTTCTAACTGGAGTGAGGTTGTTAGTGGAGTTCCACAGGGATCAGTACTAGGGCCTGTGCTTTTTCTAATCTATATTAATGATCTGGACTCTGGGATAGTTAGCAAACTTGTCAAATTTGCAGATGATTAAATAGGTGGCTCATCAGATACAATCTGGGCAGTACAGGTTATTCAAAGGGACTTAGATTATATTCAATTGTGGGCTGACACCTGGCAGATGAAATTCAATGTGGACAAGTGCAAGATAATACATGCAGGTAACAAAAATGTCCACTATAATTACACTATGGGAGGAAAAGAACTAGATGAAGTAACATATGAGAAAGAAGTAGGAGTCTATGTGGACTCCTCACTTTCTCCACCCAAACAATGTGGGGAAGCAATAAAAAAGGCAAACAGAATGTTTGGGTACAGTGAGGGAAAAAAGTATCTGATCCCCTGCTGATTTTGTACGTTTGCCCACTGACAAAGAAATGATCAGTCTCTAATTTTAATGGTAGGTGTATTTTAACAGTGAGAGACAGAATAACAACAACAAAATCCAGAAAAACACATTTCAAAAAAGTTATAAATTGATTTGCATGTTAATCAGGGAAATAAGTATTTGACCCCTTCGACTTAGTACTTGGTGGCAAAACCCTTGTTGGCAATCACAGAGGTCAGACGTTTCTTGTAGTTGGCCACCAGGTTTGCACACATCTCAGGAGGGATTTTGTCCCACTCCTCTTTGCAGATCCTCTCCAATTCATTAAGGTTTCGAGGCTGACGTTTGGCAACTCAAACCTTCAGCTCCCTCCACAGATTTTCTATGGGATTAAGGTCTGGAGACTGGCTAGGCCACTAGGCCACCCTAATTCTTCTTGAGCCACTCCTTTGTTGCCTTGGCTGTGTGTTTTGGGTCATTGTCATGCTGGAATACCCATCCACGACCCATTTTCAATGCCCTGGCTGAGGGAAGGAGGTTCTCACCCAAGATTTGACAGTACATGGCCCCGTCCATCGTCCCTTTAATGCAGTGCAGTTGTCCTGTCCCCTTAGCAGAAAAACACCCCCAAAGCATGTTTCCACCTCTATGTTTGACGGTGGGGATGGTGTTCTTGGGGTCATTCCTCCTCCTCCAAACACGGGAAGTTGAGTTGATGCCAAAGAGCTTGATTTTGGTCTCATCTGACCATAACACTTTCACCCAGTTTTCCTCTGAATCATTCAGATGTTCATTGGCAAACTTCAGACGGGCCTGTACATGTGCTTTCTTGAGCAGGGGGACCTTGCAGGCGCTGCAGGATTTCAGTCCTTCACGGTGTAGTGTGTTACCAATTGTTTTCTTGGTGACTATGGTCCCAGCTGCCTTGAGATCATTAACAAGATCCTCCCATGTAGTTCTGGGCTGATTCCTCACCGTTCTCATGATCATTGAAACTCCATGAGGTGAGATCTTGATCAAATACTTTTTTCCCTCACTGTATATTGTCAAAAGTGTAGAATTGAGAACAAGGGCAGTAATGTTCAGACTGTACAATGCACTAGTTAGAGCTCATCTGGATACTGTGTACAGTTCTGGGCTCCACACTTCAAGAAAGATATCACTGCTCTAGAGGCAGTTCAGAGGAGAGCAACCAGACTTATTCCAGGTCTGAAGGGAATGTCCTACTGAGAGACTGAGGAACTGAACCTTTTCACCCTGGAACAGAGAAGACTATATGGGGACTTAATCCAAGTCTTCAAAATCTTGAAAGGCATCGACCACATTCAACCAGAGGAGCTTTCCCAGATCAGCAGGGACACACGCACCCGGGGACACAAATGGAAATTGGGCTTCAATGCATTCAAGACAGAAAACCGGAGACACTTCTTCACACAGAGAGGTGTCACAATCTGAACAAACTCCCCAGCGATGTGGCTGAAGAGACAATTTGGGAACATTCAAAAACAGACTGGATAGGATCCTTGGATCACTTAGTTATTAATGGACACCAAACGAGCATGATGAGTTGAATGGCCTCCTCTCATTTGTAAACTTTCTTATGTTCTTATGTTCTTATGGTGTGTCTTTGGCACTTGTTATCGTTCATGCATTTCTCAATCACCACCTCGTTATCAAGGCCAGCTGATGGTGAGTACTGCCGTAATCAGCAATGGCTGTATAGTTAAAGGGCTGTAATGGATATATAGTTAAAGATCGAATAATGTAATGTACTGTGTTACAATTACCGTCTGGGAGAAAGATCTTACAGAATCAGAAAGAATGCAGTTGTTGATTTATTTACTTTCCCCGTCTGAGGTTGCTGCAACATGCTGCCATGTTTTCTAATCAAGAGTTTAGTGAGTTGCCTCCTGCAGCAATACAGAGCTGTGGCCTGTCAATCATGCTGAATGAAGGAACAAGCAAGCTTCAGGTTCTTATTCTTGAAAATAATAATAATAATAATTATAATAATTATAATAATTATAATAATTAAATATATATATAAATATAAGGAATCCCCTGAAAGTTTTCACATTAAACAGGCAAGGTGCTGCACTGCATTTCTTGAGTCCTAGTTATTTATTCAGTTAGATTCCCAAAAACAATTGAACTACAGCAGAGAGTATATAACTCTCTCAATTGCAATCTTCCAAAAAACACTGTCTTTCTCAGGATTATAACCATTAACATAATCAGCTAAACCATATGAGTCACAGGGGTGGGTAGGTTTCCACAGAAAGAGAAACTCGAAAATGAATTTAAAAGAAACTAAATCTTATATCGGGTGTGAATTGGCAGCGTTTGATAGCGGTTTATGGACATTAAGCCTTTAAGACGACTTGGAATAGAAAGAGGATGAGACGGAGGATGGAAGTACTGTCTGGCTATCTCATGGCAGAAGGACATTGGGCCGCACTGCCATTCAAGTCTCAAGCACCAGTGTCTCTTTTCATCCGAAGTACTCAAAAGTGGGGAGAAAAAATAAAAAAGGCTTCTTGCATTTCTCATTAAACAGGTATCTGAGCCACAAACAATCAGGTCTCATAACAGGAGATTAGAGAGTGAGTTGGCAGGCTCGGGCTAGCATGGGGAGTCACCAGACAGCCGCCTGCTACAAGCCACTAATGAGAACCCAGAAAGGGAAAAAAATCAAGTGTGCTCCGTCCACAGCCCTGCACTGCGGGGTCGCAACAGAGTTCACAAAGGCAAGGATGGATTAGCCTGAAGCCACATTAGAATTACTTTGCAGCGATATTTGAATAACACTCCATTATACTGCTCTGTTCTGTCAAGTTGACTGCTTTATTATACCTGAAAAAGAGCTGACAGATCTACAGAATGCTAAGGTACAGTTTACAGAACAAGAACCTGCCATATTCCAGGTCTGAAGGGAATGTCCTACTGAGAGACTGAGGGAACTGAACCTTTTCACCCTGAAACAGAGGAGACTACGTGGTGGGCCTCGACCACATCAAACCAGAGGAGCCTTTCCAGATCTACAGGGACACACGGACCCGGGGACACAAATGGAAATTGGGCTTCAAGGCATTCAAGACAGAAAACAGGAGACACTTCTTCACACAGAGAGGCATCACAATCTGAAAAAACTCCCCAGTGATGTGGTTGAAGAGACAATTTGGGAACATTTAAAAACAGACTGGATAGGATCCTTGGATCACTTAGTTATTAATGGACACCAAACAAGCACAATGGGGCGAATGGCCTCCTCTCGATTGGACACTTTCTTATGTTCTTATGTTTTCATGCCCTGCTGCCCCTCTGTGTTCTGGGTAGGTTCCTTTGAGGATCACTCCAATCATAGTCATTCCTTTAAAACATCTACTTCATTCGAAACAGAGCAAACTCTCGCATGATGGATTCCAAGCTTTATTCACTGTCTGAGGTCTAGAGTCCAAAATTAACCAAGACATTATATCTTACCCATAAAGACTTAAAAACAGTCCAGATTACTGCCAATAATGAATCTGCAAATTCAATATTCATATCAGAATGGAGAGAAAGATGACTATTGTGTGGGACTGAAGATATTTAGCATATGTTCATTCCAATACATAGATATTTAATTCTCTCATCATCCACCTGATCACTGGCACCAAGAAAATACCCAGCATTCCACAATGTCGCTCCTTAGGTTCTCAAGAGTTTACAAAATCCCTGCTTCGGCTAGCTAGCCCCTTTGGCATAGCAGGTTATAGGGTACAGAAAAGGCATTGGCACATTTGCTTGGAACAACAACTGACTTTTTGATGGACAATGGCTAGTGGATCAGGATTGCAGAGATGGAATGGAAGACTGTTAAAGGACTCATCATCTCAAATGAACCTTTTGTACTGAGGTCCATTCCCTGTGTCCCCAAGAGAAGCCAGGCTCTGAACCCAGTCGGTATTTGTCGACGGTTGTGAAGCTGTGTTGGTCAGTTCACTTACTTCAGGGCCACAATCTAGCATGATCCATGGGTCCCTTTACATCACTATCACCAGATGCTGATCACTGGTTCTAATGAAGCCAATAACGAGTTGAATTAAGTAAATATGAGCTCGGGTAGGTTTAAAATATTGAGATTGCGCTCCTGTTTTAGAGGTGCCTGACACAGCAGCTTTAACAGAGAAACTCAGGATGAAAATCAAATGCATCTCACTGGCAGATGGGAAACGCAGCAGCGATATAAATAAAACGGAGCCTGATTGCCTGTCAGCTCTGTTGTTCACACAAGGAGCCGAGAGCTGTTTTGAAGTGAGATTGTTCGTAGATTTCAGACCTACAGGGTAGCTGGCGATGAGTTTGTGTTTCCCAGCCCTAATTCAAAATCTCCTGGGCAACTCAAATGCATTGCATGTCTTTAAGCGTACAGGTACCACACACTGCGTAGCCGCCACATCAGTAAACCTACATTCTCCCGGCTGTTACCCAGAGACTCACAGTCATACGATAACCTACAAAGTCAAAGACAAATTAAACACTTCCCTCAAGGAAAGAATGCTTTTAAAAGAGAGTAACAAAGGCTTTGTATTCACGGTTACTTCTTTTACCCCCCACTGCCCTGTAATGCATTTCCTGACTGGAACACTTAGACAGATACTTGGCACACTCCAGATGTGAGGAGACAAGTCTTCCCATTTCTCAAAGCTGCTCACAGTGAGTTTGGCAAAGACTGACTGGTGAATCTCATTGATAAGCAAACTGAAAACAATAAATCAGAAGGTGTCACGGATTCATTTTGACCTACATATACCCAGCTGGTGATTGGTTCTCTTCAGCACTGGGAAATCCCTTTGAATTCGATCAGGAAGCACATCTCATTCTGGGAGAGAGGTGTGAGGTTGTAGTTTGGTTGTATCTTGGTTCTGAAAAGTTTGATGTGAGGAAAAGGTTGCAGGAGTGTATTGCCCTGACCACATAGTGTCGTTAATGTTCCTTGGTTGTCATCTGGACATTTTACATTTCCATCTCTGAAACTTCAAAACATATCAAACTCAATTGTATTGTTTGCATGCGTATATATAGTATATTTAGTTTCCATTTTACTTACACTCTTTGTTCTCAATATGCTGTTATCTGTGAATATTTTTCTCTTGAATGTAGTTTTTAATAACATTATTTTGCAATGTTTAGAGCATGCAAATCTGTGTTGTCATATTGTTCCGTGTTCACTTTACCACAATGTTGCCACATCTGATTAGCTGTGTATACGATTGATTCTGTATAGGGTGTACGCCATAAATAAGATCAAGCTGTGGTTTATGCCAGCGCGGTACAGACTGATTAAACAGCACACAGTGACAAGGCAAGGCATTTGCTGTCCTGCTGCTGCTACAGAAGAAAATGTTAATGTTTCTCTTGGAATGCAGTTCTAGTGTCTAAGGTGGGATACAATGTAGCAAGAATGTGTCAAAACATGCAAATAGGAGTCTAAAATGTTAATGTTAAAATAGTTATGTGACAAAAGCATCTAAACTAACACAAACATTGTGCCAGAACAGTAACTTCAATATTCATACTTTTGCATCAAAGGGTTTGTACAAAATGTAATATGCTAATGCTACAACTCATGGTGCCACTAACCCAACACTGCCAGCATTTCCCCAATATTGTTTTCAGATGCATCACTGTGGCTTAGAAGTCACACAAAAGCCGCTGACAGATCGTCCATTAAGTTTCCAATTCTTTGCCCTAACAGTCCCATTTTGCCATTAATTCCCCCGTGGGTCTATGTTAATTTAGTACACTTTCACGTGGCCATTTTCCCACACTTTTCTGTCGCCCCGGTGTTTACATGTGCATTGCTGTGCTGCCATGGCTACCCTGACACTTTCAATTGGACTTTAAGACAAGTGAACCCACTGATACTGTTTCCAAAGAGGGGGAAAAACAAAAAACAAAAAACAAAACGTCAGGTTTTATATTGGTATCACACTGGTATCCAAAAATACAAAAGCAGGCATTTGGTTTCTTCAGAGCTTTTAACTTTAGGCTAAGTCCCAAAATATGCATAGATCTGTCTTGGTTTTAATTATTATTTTTGCATTATTTATTTTGTATTTAAAATTCTGCATTAGCTACACACGGGTCGCTGGAATGCAGCCGATTAATTTCTCTTTGGTCTAATATAGATCCTATTCAGTGCAAAGCCGAGTTGCCAAGAGAAACCAATCCCTGCTTAACTCTTGTCCAGCCCCGTCGGCACGTTTCAGCAGAACGGGAGATGAAAAGACTGAAACAACATGGCTGGGAAGGAGAGCTCTGATTAATTTTAAATCTCCCTCAGCAGGGTTTGAAAAACACATTCTTTCTATATTAGAAATGAAAATATGATTTTGTGACGAGATCCCAGCTCTCTGGGGCTCTGAAAAGCCCACCGGAGCCCAGTTTTAAGAGGTTCGGATCCAACGGCGAACAAAGGGCGTCGTTTCTCAAGCTTGGGAGTATAATGAGAACGACCCATCAGGAGCCAAATCGAACATGAACACATCCTTAAGTCATTACTTTTATTACAACAGCATGGATCTCCGCTCCCATTCCCATTCTCTCTGAGCTCGGCCATAAAACAAGAAGCTTTTTTCATCTCACCAGCTGTGCTTAAAAGTTGAGTCAAGGCGGAGAATGTTTAAAACGCCCATCCCTGCATTCTCATTGCGGGCGCATCCACTCCAGCAATTACTGAAGATCACATCATCTATATTCACCAGATTGCTTGTGTAAACTCAAAGATCATCCTCAGGGAGAGAGATTTTAAAGCAGTAGCCAAGAAGACCCTCTCCTTTTCAGCGTTTTACTGGCTTAAAAATAATGGGGGAAGATATTGAGCTCACTCTTGTTGACGCAGTCTTGACCTGTGGAAGTCAGCATTTTGTTCCTACTCTTGCAAATGGAGTCCACACAAATTTCCCCTCTTCAGTGTACAACAAGCTAGTGTCAACGTTCAAGATCAGTAATTTGGCTCCATTAGGGCCCAAGCCAGGGGCCTCACACTACGCCCAAGCGGATAATCTTCCAAAAGCCGCTCTGGATCTCAAGTCTTTGCTATATATCTCAATACACAAGGCGAGACACTCAAGCACTGATGGTCTGGTTCTCTCAGTTCTAGGCCTCCAAGCCTGTGTCTGTACATCCAGCGACTCAAAAGAGAGAAAATCTAATCTTCTGGGCTCTCTGAAACGGGAGAGGAGCTGCTACAGGTCTCAGGAAGCCGTCCAAGACCCGCCGTTCAGTTCATAATTAAATTTTGTCTTTCGTTTCCTTAGATTAATGTTGTAAAATGCCCAAGAAATCATCTGGGACTTTTAATACGAAAAACGTGTTACATCGGATACAAGACTCTCTAAATAATGTATCGCATTCAGAAATGTCCCAGGGCAGTGCACGGTAATTAATTTCTGCAACTAAATGATTAAATACTGATGGATGGCTGACGACTCCTAAGTCCGCTGCTGAGGTTTTTTTTTTTCCCTCTCTTTCCTTTCTGGTAATCTCTCAAATTAACCCTGAGTCTGCCAGAACTCTTTCTTTCAGTGGAAAAGCATTTCAATCAAATAAACAAACAAACAAATGCACAAATGGCTGTAAAGATCACATGCAAATGGTCAGTCCAGTTTCAGCCGAACCCAACACACCAGGTTTCAGTCTCCAAGGTTTGTTCATGAGTGTGACCAGAACAAAGCACCCTTTTCACTGGATGTGAACAATATCGAGTCACGCAGTTCTCTTTTGTGTCCCGTCTGAGTTATTCTATGGACCAAAATAGTATTCGACAATGAGTTTGACTGGGGCTCCATTGTGCCTCAACTGGTAAAAACTTCCACCCAGGTCGGGCAGACAGTATATGACTGGAATTCCCTGCAAGGCGGCACACGATTGGCTGAGAACTGCTTGGCTGCTTGGGTTGGGTGGCATAGAAATCCCAGGGCTTCCCCATCTTGTCATTGGACAGCTACACTCCTACAGTTAAGCAGGTGCCTGAGTGTTACCTTACATATTTTGTGTATCCCTGTATATGTTTCAACACACAATGTAAGTGTTTAATTAAGGAAAAAATAACAACAATACAAAATTTGGGATCTAACTTTACATTGTGAGGATATGTTGCAAATGCATCACATCTATATCAAATTCATGACATGCATACAATATAACAGCATTACAGTATTGGTCAGGTTACTTTCATTAAAAAAGTTGTTGTGATTTTTAATGTATTCAACATTTCCAGCTTGAAAGGAACGTGCAACGTATTGTTGTAACGATCCATGTTTAAAGCATTAGGAAAATTGTTTCGTCTGCAAATAAATAAATAACTCTCTGCCTTATAGTCGCTCTTCAAAGAATTAATAAAATAATAATTTAAAAAAACACAAATGTGCTTGGCTGATAGCTTGTATGGTTGTAAGTGATATTGGCCCAGTTCCCAGCGTGGTAATTAACTGTTTTCCGATTTATTTTTATATTTATTTTGATAAATAATCTTTTCTACATTAAATGACAATGCTGTAAACCTCTGCTCATTGTAGCATGAGGTTGGGATAAAATAATGGGCTGGAATATTGATGCTTCTGTGCAATAAATTTCTCTCATGGCTTCCGACGCTTTTGGCCGAATCCCTACAGAGCACAATATAAAAATTGCCTTTGAAGTAAAATACTGCAGACAAGTCACAAAGGGCAGCCATCAATGGCCTTCTGGGTGTCTTTCACTCTCACATTTGATTGCAGTTTTCACATCATCGCCCCGTCCTCAAAGCGCATGCCTCGCCCTGCCTGTCTGCCAACACTTAAGAAAGACTTGTGATTTTAACAACACATCTCCTTGACGTTTGCAACCAACATGGGTTCATAAAGCGTGGATATCTCTCAATGGGAAAGGGAGATTGCGGAAATAATTAAATAAAGACATGCATAGAAAGATGGAAGTGGGAGCTTTCTGCTGAGGGGGCACTTTGCAGTTCTCCGTTCAATCAGGATGATTAATTGAGCAGCAGTCAAATATAATAGACATAAAAAGATTTCATCTGTAACATTTTTACGAGCCTGCAAGTTCTCCTGGTGGCAAGAGTGCTGCAAGTCTATTAATTAGGGACAGGAGAGTGAGGGAAGCTTTTATTGAAGCAAGAGATATTGATGCAAGACAACCTTCGAAGGCCTGAAATTCTTTAGTAGTATTGTTTATCTTACTCCAAAGCATTTTACACTCCTAAACACTCCTTATTATTATGTTTTTATACTGGATCGATCACTGAAGGGTGTCTCAATCAGGATTTCAACCCACGACCCTCTGGCGATCAGTCCAGAGTTCTAACCACTACCTCTCACTGCAACAGTAGCTTCCAGACTGGTTTAATTCCATATTTCAACCCAAACCCCTCTGCTCCTTCTCGGAGAGACACGGGAAAGTAGAACTTCTTTCTAAGACCTCCGATCTCATTTTCCTCGCCTGGAAAAAGTCTGCTGCTCCACCCGCTTACTGCTAGATCCCATACATTTCAAATCCTCCGCAGCGCTCCTTTATTTTTCAGAAAACAATCTTGACTGACTGCGAGCCAGCTGGGCCGTTCTTCTCGGAATGAAAGGCGCATTCCTCAGGGAAATCCAATCACGTTACTTGGAAATCAATTATCATCTTTTAAAATTAAGCTCCTCTAATGACAGATCAGTCATTTGGAATGGAGAGAAATGGACATCAAATGCAAAACAGATTAGGGTGCTCTAAACCTTTTATTAAAAAAAGATTGGGTTCCTCGTTAAAAAAGGTTTGGTACTTTGTTAGCTATCGATTTTGTATAGTATAAAAAGGCAAAAATCATAAGTGTCAGTTTTATAAATCTATCGCTGCTTCCAGGGGGGGTTAAGGTTATTGACAATGTGTACAAACACTGCAGATTAATCCCTGTAATGCAACTGGGAAAGAAAAATAAATTTACTTAAATTCACTCTCTTAAAATAATACAAATACAAACACATGGTTACTCTTTTCTGGTTGTGGTCAAGCTTCAACACCGATCTTTATTAGTGGATTGCATTGTTAAGTCCAGATAAGTCTCTGCCTGGCCTAAGCGGTCCAGGAATGCATTTTTTTTTCTTTTTATTGCAAATAAATGTGCATATTCTTTGATCTAAACCAGATTTTCTGTAGTATTAACAGACTGTTTGAAAGCAAGCAATCAAGAATGCTCCCGATAGAACAGACAAATCTTCTGTGCATCTCCACCCAAAAACAGCTGGAACAATGGCCTCAATTCATCACCCAGATTTAATATTTCCAGTTTACTTGCGCTTCATATTTTATAGCATTGTGTGGGCTGGTTGTGTAGAGCGCACAACTGGGACCCATTTGAATGTTCATGTAAGGGTCTTAAGTCTATAGTTTCCTTGAAAAGTGGTGAAACGGATGAGTGAAGATCCCAGCTGAATGACATGAGTTAAGACAGGGGGTTGTAAAATATGGGCTGCCGCCCCATTGATTTCCATGAGGAAGCAGGCCCTCAGAGAGTGCTTAAAATCCTGCTTTGGACCACACTCACTACACAGGTGCATGTTGAGTATCCTTCAAACACCCAAACCTGAGCATCTGATACTGAGATAGCTGGCACAATAGCGATCACAGTCTCAGTTTCTTAAAGCAGACACTAAAATGGCCCATGTTGGACTCCTTCAAGGAATTAATAGAAGTAATAGCATTGCTTCCAGAATTTACAATTCTCGGAGTCTCAACAAAACACTTTCAATCTTATTTGCCCTCCAAAGTAAATGGACACTTAGTCAGTTATCCAACAACACTATGGATAGGGGGTGTTCAAGGCTACCATTTTTAAATGTATCTGGACTCTAATACATCCCAATTTGCTGACGTAGTTGCCTTTGACATCCTAGTTGACTGGACCCTCACAATCCGGCCCAGTATCCCCCCCTAAGGTCCTATTGTTTGTTTACCTCTCTACAATAGAGACCCTGAAAGTCACCCACCCACAGATCTGAGTCAAGAGTCTCAAGGTTATTATTTCAGCCGTTAAACACTAAGCCTCCCAACCTGATATTTAAACCGCTCACTTTTCCCTTTCTCCCCTCCTTTTTATTTTCTAAACAGCTGGCATATTGGGGGCAGCAGGGCGGGATCTAAAATGTCTGACACAATGATCGAGGCAAGCCGGCTCCTTATCTCGGGCAAACACAAAACCTTCGGAGAGGCTTTGTTAAATATTTCACACCTGATAGCAAATAAAGGAAAACCCTTCGGTAAATGTCAACAAGATTGCCGTGTCTTGCCGGTTTCCATGACGACAGCCCTGCAGCAGCACCCCCCCCATCCCGTCTGCTCTGCCGGGTGTCATTCAGGACTGACAACAGTCCATCCATCACTCAGGTAACTTCAAAGCGCCGGAGAGAAGAAGAAAGGGAGGCAGGTAAAGGGAAGGATTAAAAAAAGAAAGACAAGGCTTTGGGATATTTTGGGAACGAAGGCTGATTCCAGACGATACATGCTGGCATAAGTGCCTGGAGGTAGTGTCATGAATGAAGCGATTACACAATCAGTCAACCCGTCACGGGAGTTTTATTTTAGTTCTGTGACACGACGGAAACAGATGATGGATTTAAAGCCTTGAAAGCATCTAACTGCTACCCGTTCTCTCACAACAACAAAAGTGCAAGTGAGCGAGGGGAGTGAGGCGCCGCATGCTTAACACTTTTAGTTTCAGAAGTGCGATTGTGAAGGAGTATTTTGTGTCACATATTTCTCTGTGCTTTCATCGCTGAATTGTTGCACGTTCGTCTTTTTCCAATGTGCCTATTGATGCTCGGTTGTGATGCATACACAGAAGATCTGCCACGCTAATGATCCCGCTGTAATAACTTCTGAGAGGGGCCTCCCAAAGCTGGAGATGAAACAAGCGTACCAGTGCATTCAGTTTAAAACAAAACCCAGACCAATACAAATAATAAAAATGTTTTTCTTGTTACACAAAAATGCAGACATGTCAAGACTAATTATGGAGACCATTTGGGAGATTAGAAGACAGGGATACTAATTCTGACATCAAAGTCTTCCCGATTCTTCCTTCACTTTTTAGATTAGTGTTTAGTCCTATACTAAGAAAACAAAGTGTGGGACAGGACAGTGTATGAGTCAGGCATCTTTACAAATCACCACAACGTGATGATTTCCACCTGGCCTACCTGATCAAGCAGAAGCTTTTTGTCTGATGGAAGCAGCATTGCAGAAACATCGGAAAACAGTGCATACAAAAAACATCCAGTCTGGGAATGAATGTAGATATTATAAAGTTTAAGGAAGCCAAGAGTGTCTGTCTTCATTCTCCCGATCTGCACAACCGACCTTAAAACGTTTCTGTACTTCCAAGTCTGTTACCGTTCGGTATCCAGTGGAACGCCGATTCGGTCTAGGACAATTTCCGGCTAATCGGCTCCTTCTGGGGAGCCCGAATCAAAGCCACTGCTCCGTCAGGCTGCAGAAATGCTCAATCAGATTCCCCGTCTTCCTTTCTTCCACATCAAACACAAGCCACGCATCATTAAGAAGGAGCAGGCCAGGGATCATTCGTATGCGACTGGCGTTTCGGAGCCGGAGTGCAGAACTGGGGGATGAGATAGTGAGGAAGGCATGCAGGGAACATCTGATTCCAGTGGCCAAATTAGACCCAGCAGGTCATGACTGAGATGTGAGTCAAACTTATGAAGAACCTTTAAGTGGCGATCGCTTCATGATAACGCCATCCGATGACAGCTGCTGCCCAACCCGTGCGGCCATGACGTGTGTATTTTGGTGATGTACATTGTGGTGTTTGAGCCGTGTAATTAGTGCCACACCGTGCACCTGATGCTTGATAGCTAATAAAGGTGGTGATTTGGATGAGAAAGGCTCGTCGGATTTTCTCATTTCGGCTCCCGCGCTTTCTGTTCTGTGGAGTCTTTTATAAGAAAGGGAATTGTATTGGAGTTGTAAAGGACACACAGTCTAGGCAGAGAGGACCACTTTGAATACACTGCAGAATATGAGAAAACTATGGAAGAAAGGAAAAGCAGACCACGTCACAGAAGCACATTCAACTCACATCCAATCCCTGTTCAAATCCCATAGTTTCTGTGGTCACAACCTCTTTTCAGGCACAGGAATCCCGAGTGGTGTTCGCTTCCTCATGCCTCTTCTTCTCGCCTCAGAATAGCCCAGGGCTGGTGAACATTAGGACTGAATTGAGTGTTTAATTTAAATTATCATTTTATTTTTCATTTTCAAGCCCCTTGAGGGGAGAAAATAAAAACATATTAAAAAAATGCTTTCTACCGAGCATGGTAGAAAGAAGCCTTGATATTCAGTGCTGGATGGAGGTGTGGGAGGGATGGAGGGCAAAAACAACTTCACGGGAAGCTTCAGATTTTCACACACACACAAACATCAGACGCTGACAAACTCCTATTAATACAGGCAGGAGACATGTGCTGGGTCAGTAGGCTGCCTGTACAGCAGATTCCCCCTGTCAGGAGCGCTTGTTTGGCCAGTGAGCGGGGCTTGCTTGGTGAGCACTGACAGGACTGTCAGGAGCATCATGTGTCGGTGGCTGGTGGTGGTGGACGGGGGTGGACGGGGGTGGATGGGGTTGCCGTGTCAGTGAGTGAGCTTGCCCTCCCAGCCGTGAAATGTCTCCAGGCTGAAGGTCTGTGGGCGCGCTGGCAGGTTGAACGATGTGCAGCCGTTTAGCATGGAGGGTTGCGCTTGGTTTCTTTTATTGAATGATAATCTTGTTTGTACAAACCTGCTCCTTGGAGACAGAGAAGATTGCCTGATTTGAAGAGAGGTGTGAGCGATGGTTTGTGTGTGTGTGTGTGTGTGTGTGTGTGCGTTGGGGGTGGGGGGGGGTGTTAGCTACATAGAGGATAGTTATTGAATCTGATGATTAGCAGACAGTTACATATATGAAGAAAAAAATTCCAACACACAGTAAGTAAGATTTGTATGGCACCGTGCTGGAGTTCAGAGTTTCAGTTTCCATCAATTCATTTAAGTATCTCTAAGACTTTGTAGAGTTTAACCAAAATCTGGGAGGTTAACTTGATTGATTATGGCTAACTCTGTCTTAGTGCAAACCTCCTGCTCTAATGCATCAGGAAATGTAGGCCAGAAAGCAGCTTTTTCTTTGACATTGAATCAAACCCCCCATCAGGTCCAGTGCTTTTAATTTGCCCTTGCCAGGTGGGTGAAAGCTTTGGTTTTAGTGTTTTAAGCAAAATGAAAAGCTCTTGGCCTTCACAGGAAGATTGTTCTGAGTCTGTACTCCATTACACAATCCACATCTGAGAGGAAAGCCCTGGATTTTGACCACTTTGCCATTTCTCTACCTTAAATGGAGCCACTTGAGAATGAACGCTCTGTGAAAAATGTAAATAGGAAAAGCTAGTCAGCCTATAGGGAACAAGATTAGGGGACAAACTTGTTTTATGCTCTTCAGAATTTTTGTTTGTGTCTCATATAAAAAGGGTAGATTCATATTACCTGTCACAAATTACTGTGTTCCCTCAGAGCAATTCTCAACCATCTTCCCCTTGGATTCAGTGTTTGTTTTGCTTTCCCTGCATCGCCAGTTGACATTTTAAGTGAGAAGCTTGTTCTCCCAGCATGCACCTTGTACAGCAGAGCACTTTGCTGGAGGTGTATCGAAAAAAGGGCTAATATAGATGGGGACAACAGGCGAGTGGTTTCCAATATCGCTGTCGAATGGTGCCTGCCTGACGGGAATGAGATTAAGCCCAGTGCTGATCAATCTATTTCTCATTGCAATTTAGGAACACAACACAGGACTTTAACATGGTCTGTAAAACATTTCTGTTGATTCAGACCACACTGAGCGCACACATTATACCCGTCCATTGTTACAGCACACTGTGACTGCACTGGAACCTGTGATGTGCTCTGGACTCACACGGAAACATATGACTGCTGATTCACTGCCACACAAATCAGCACAGCCCCTCTGCACTGACACCTGACGCCCTTTGGTCCAATCTCTCACAAAGTCTTCTTCAGTTCACCCACATCCCCAGCTCGGCCAACTCTCTTGCTTGTAGTGGCCTTGCAGTTTATGCGAGGAACAGCAAAGCGCTACGGTAGGGTCTGGGGTCTGTTACTTTTACTGCCAGTCACCCTGACATCCGATTTGTCCCATTACAAGTTAATTACTACCATCCGAAAGTACCTGTGTGATCTTTTTCGGTGGCAAACCGAGTGTAACTGCAATATGGCCACACACCTGCTGGACACACAATACAACAACTCCATATACTTACATGGAGATTTTGACAATTGGTTTACTGCCAGAACCCAAAAGTGTGGTGTTACAATGTATACAACAAGCCTCTTACTAAGATTTCTGGACTATGTGTGACTGGACTTGGATTGAACATGCTGCACTAAATGATTCAAACTATTTACAATCAATGATCCTTCTGTCTATTGCAGGGCTCTCAAGCTCAGTTCCTGGAGGGTCGTAGTGTCGTCTGCTTTCTGTTCCAACTGGAGCTTTCAGTCACCTAGTTATTTACACATTTAGACATCTATTACAGTGTTTCAAGGTCTTTAACAGTGGAGAGCTTAAAAGATTATTTGGATTCACAGTGCACTTGTCTTGTAAGCCTGGAGAGAAGTATTTAAAATACACTTCTAAAATTCAATAAGTGCAAATAACCAAACATAGTCATACATTTTATTTTGCACTTATTGTATTGGATTGTATTATGTAATGCTTTTGAGATTTTTTATTAGATAAGGGTGTCTTAAATAATAATCAATATCTCTATATAATAGGGAGATTAGACAAATTAGCCAGAAGACACTGCGGAGAATGATATACTGATTATGGGATGATTTACCAATTGGTTTGTTATTCTCCTGTGTGATTTGGTCCTAGACTGGGTTGTGACACTTTTCTTACCTGGTTGAAGCGCTCCAGCATCTCCTTCACCTGGTTCAGAGCTGGGTCCGGACCTCTGACTTTCACCTCGGGGTTCTGCTTCTGGGCCTGCAGGCCATTTCCCACCACCCGGCCGGTGTAACTGAGAGAGCAGGGGAAGAGAGGGAGAGAGAGGTGTAAACTCAGTATACACACTACACTTCTGCTCCCCGCTGAGTCATTTCTGTGTCGTAAAAACCTTGGCAGATTAAAAAACCCTGCTTGCCATGTGGGATCAATTCAGAGAGTTTCTGAGACACAGCTTTCCACCAGCGACCCTTTTCTCTCTCTCTTTTATCGAGCAGCATGGCTCCAGATGTTGAGCAAATGACAGCGGCGGGTGAAGTCATGTCAGACAGTGCAGCTGAGACCGCTGTAAACAGGCAGCGGGAACAAATGAAAAGGGCCGTTCCAGTGGCTCTCGCATCGAGACAAAGTCAGCAGGCCACGATTCTGTCTCCCTGAGGGTTAAACTCGAGGGTGTTAAAGAGAGCTACATTATAAAGCAGTTCCTGTTACGTTCAGGGAATTGGAAACGAAACACTGTCCGTCTTTTCTTTTCTTTCCCATGAATCAGTTGTAAAGGTCATGTGCATGTTTTTAGATCAATGCCGAAGGGAGCTTCCGATGTGGGGGGAGCATAAATCTCCTAACAGCTGATTCACGGTCATCTGGAAAGGCCTTAAGGGTTCAAGTCATCAGTAGATGTACACAGTTATAAAGTATATCTTATTATGAGAAGATCATTTTATAACTGTTGTAAAAGTTAGGGATTTGTAATTAGCAGTAGCTGGTGTGTTATTAGTTAATTAAGCTTTAGTTCAACTTAACTGGAGTGGTTCAATCATCTTCTTCAGGCATATATGTATATGACTGTATATGACTGCTATCCCCCCCTTGGATTTTAGATTGATACTGATGGATGTTATAAATGTCACATATACAGTTATTTTGCAAATTCTGGAATCACCAATTCAGTGCATTCCGACCCCTCCCAGACACAAGCCTCTGAGCAAACTGCAGGCCTACAACACTCCCCTTCACAAGCAATGCAATCTCTTCAGCCCCGCTCAGCTTACAGATCTACATATCTGTCCTCTGTTTCAGGATTACTAAAGACATTTTGTTTGTTTATCAAAATAGCTGCATTTCAACTCATATATCAGTCCTCTTTGAAAATGCCAGTCAGGAAAAGTGTGTTCTAGACTTTCAAGTTCTGTGCAGCAACACGATGTTTATATTCGGTATATAGGAGAATAGGCATGAGGCTTCGATCCTGCAGTCTGTATGGATGTGATTGACATATGTTAAAAAGTCCAGCCTGCATCCATATACAAAAGCATCTTTAAAGAGGCCGTTTTAATGTTTTCATTAGAAACCACCTCTAATTGAATGCTATAACAAACATACACATTCCAATTAGAAGAGTACAAACAAACAAACAAACAAACAAACACAGTGTATGTGAAGTGCTAATGTATTTAAATGTAACATTTTAATTAGCTACAGCAGTTGTTTTCTTAAGTAAACATCTTTACATGCTTGTGTAATACAAGATGCATAAATCTACCCGAAACCTCTTCCATCCTAAGGATCTGAGTGAGGAAAAGGTATTCGCATTGTGTTTTAGCTGGATTTTTAAAGCCACGCGAACACCAGACTCCATTGACTTTCTACGGGTTTTCTGCCCCCGTGAATCATTGAAAATCAAGTCGAGGCTGAAGTGTTGTCTTTGCAGCAGCGATGATCGATAAAGTTTGGACTGCCTAGTTTACAGACATCAATGATGAATTAAAAAGTCAAACAGTTTGAGCTGGCATGTACCGGCTGCACATCGAAGTAATGAGATCATGTCCTGAGCATCTTGCATTCCTTTTATTTTGGGGAGGGGGCGGTTATTAGGGTAATGAAACGAAAAATCATTGACCGTTAGCTCTGATAGCTCATTATTACAATTTGCAGTGAAAACATGCCCACCCATTTCAGTGAGAACTGTCTTGCCTTCTTCATTAATCATTTACGTTGACATGAGGAAACCAATTACGACCAAAACAGACAGAGGAAATGCACCCAGGATTCAATTCACTGTGATGGAGTAGCAGAGGTCCGGCTCACCTTTGTTTCTATTCAATTTTCCTGTTGTCTACAAACAGGGGGCTTCACTCCTGGGCCTGGGGGACCCGTTTGGCTCCTGGTTCTCGTTCCAACTGAGCTCTCAATTGATTAGGCTTACTGAACTCTTTAATAACGCTTTAATTGAAGTATTTGCTTGATTGGCCCTTCTATTAAGATATTTTCCATCCTTATAGAGATGGGGTTAGACATTAGTGTTAACTCAGATGCTACTTATCAGAACTACATCCATTTAAGAGAATCGATATTAAAAGCAGGTGAGTGGAATGTGAGTAACTGGGAGAAAACAGGTTGTTTTTTTGTATAATTGTGTCTTTATAAAAATATAGTTCACACAAGACACAGGGGACGGCCAGATACAGGTTTGAGAAGCCCTACTGTTGGCTACATAGGGCTAATTGATTTGATGACAGCCTTTCATGGAAATCTTCACAACAACACACTACACAATCCTGTTCAAAATAACTGCATTACCCCTGAGAAGTAATCTATTTTTGATGCATTCCATTAATGAGACGTACTTGCAATTGTTCCAGATCCGTAAATTATCTTCACAACAAGACACAAAGCTGGATTCAGAACACGACGTGGTTATTTGAACTCACTATGAATAAAATATTTTGACCAGATACACAACATTGCTCATGTTCCAATGATAACTGCAGAGCAAACACAAACATGCTGCCTTTGAAGTCTCGCAGTTGATCCACCCTTTGGCCTGATTACAGCAGAGCACTGTTCTGGCCACGGTCAGCTGATAGACGTGATTAACTGTCAGTTCGTGGAACCTGATTTAGTTTCATTAGTGTCTGTGGCTTCTTCCTGGAAAGTATAGCACCACAAGTCTTCATGTAGTGTTGACGGACTTGGCCCGCCTACAGTTTTTCGACTGTGACGCAATGCAGAACATGGCTCCTTTGTTTTGTTTGTGGCCTCCATGAACACCCAGGTTTATGCTTGACTTTGTTAGTTTGTTTTCATTCCACTCAAGACACTGTAAACAATAAAGTACTTTTCTTTTCACCGTTGACCTCTGCTTCCACCTGTCCATCACACGAGACACGGTTACGGTATTTATTAAAGCCTTGCCCTCTCTGTGGCTCAACATAGGAGGCTTTCTACCACATGCCAAAACATGTTTAAAAATACTCAAACTAAGCAGAAGATAAGCACAATTCTGATAATCTTAGCTGCAGCCCTACTGACAGCCTGGAGACAGCAGCCCGGATCGATATGTTCAGGTACAGGCTGTTAATCACTGCTCCTCCAGTCCTTTCCCCAGCCGAGCTGCATTGAAACCAGCAGCGGGAGCACAGAGCAGAGGAGCAGAGACTGCAGAGGTGACCGCAATGCAAAAAGCACAGACCTAGCATCGATCGCAATATCAAGGACCATGATGCCTCAGTCTCTGGTGGGATTGTCACGGCAGTGGGCGGGGCTACGGGAGCCGAGCAGAGGAGAGCGGAGGCTTTCCCGCTCCCAGGGATTTCTCACAGCAGACTGGAGGAGATAATTAGTGCTTCGGATCCCCCGGGGTTTAATTACTGTGGCACGCAAGAGGAAAAGGAGAAGCAGAGGTGGTGGTATTGGGGGGGGTCTACCTGTCCCACATCAGGACATCACAGCTCCTGGACTCAAAGTGTCTCTTACAGTGCAACTCCTTGGGGTAATTTAGCATCTGTTCTGCGCTTTTCCATTCAGTGACTGGAAGCTCTTACACGGGAAGGTCAAGTATATGACGTTTATATTTCACTTTCACTTGGAAACAAGGAGAGACACAGAGGTAGGACGCTGTGTAAAACCGGGCTGTGTCTCATAAAGAAATATCATATTGAAAGACACACAAAGTTTCTGCCTCTGGAAGTGTTTTAACACACCACTCTGTATTCACCACAGCCCTCCGCACTGTGAGTCACGGCTCAGATCTGGCCACATGAATATCGCTTAAATATTCAGTTAGCAATTCAGATGCAATATTATAACATCCAGCGGTTGGATTATATCGCTTTTATTGCTTTGTTTAATATTGTTTTGCAGTTTTGTTTTAATGGATTTCTCCTGATCACCAATTCCTAAAGGGAATCTGATAGCAAGCCGAGAGTTTATTTGCTTTCGAAAGTCAGGTTTTGATTATAAAAAAGATGATTGCACAAACAACCCAAGGAAATCTGTCTAGTATCAGGAAGGGTTTTAGGTATCAGCAATAATTAAGAGATCCTCTTTAGCAATTGTTTCTGAAGTTTACTGGTTATCCAAACTATATCGCCTTCCCAGCACTCACATGCCATTAACAGAACACATGGGCTTTATTAATAAGGGAATTTGTTCCCATCCTGAGGGACCTGAGCCCATTGGAGAAATATTTATCTGTATTTGTTTGGGCCACATCTGCAAATGACTGAGGTGAGATATTTGATGTGATTTATATCCATCCCTCTGCTGTAAACTGAATTCCATCAAACGTGCAAAAGCCTGCAAATATTTCAGATCTGTCTCCTTGCTTTAAAATTCAGAGGGTCCCTTTGAACTTACACTAAAAACTACCCTAAGTTTACCCTGGTACATTTGTTGTACTTTTAACATGGTTTTACTGTGGTTGTACCATAATTGCACAATGCTTTCCTGAGGTTTTAGCATGTCTTCACTGAATAAACCAGGGTATACCATAGCAAATATGCCTTAAAAATACTTCTAATCATGGCCTATCATGGTATTACCACTTACACATACATCACAATGAAGTAAAGCACAATGAAGGGATGTGAAAAGCATGTTAGAAGTGAAAACATCTTATGGCACAGTTACCATGGTAAATTTGCATTAGGCTTTGTTCTTACTTATTCTTTATAAATACTTACACACCGAACTAAGACACTTTAAACCCTTTTGATTTCATTTCATTTCGCAGCTCTTTCACCTGTGTTCAGAAGCCTGTTAGAAACGGGCCTCTGAGCCCGCTAGCCTACAACACAGTGTTCAGTAAGCAAGGAGAGTCATTTCCTGCGTCCCGTCAGTGCAGCGAACTGTTTCAGTCAAGCAGCTGCTTGCTCTGCTGTGTGTGAGGTTTCAGATGGGGTGGGTAAGAGTTAACAACTGCGCCACTCCAGCTAATATCAGTTTTCAGTCGACCTAATTATAGACGAAAAAGGTGAGTGCGTCTCTTCGTGTGTGTGTGAGGAAAAGCAGCTGATTTGTGTTTGGGTTACACAAGGCCTCCAGATAAGGCAAGCCTTGACAAAAGCACAGCCACCACAATTAAACCCCACCACCCCCCAAACGCAAGAAGGACACAAAAGAGTGGAGGCTCCTTCGGCGCATCTAGCTCGTTTGGTCACATGCTGATAACTAATTGATCCAAGGGTTTCAGACAGCTGTTTGTTTGGAAATCCCAGGGGTGTCTGGATGTGCGTTACTTGTTCCAGACTCCCACGGCCCTCTGTGTAAAGAAGTACGTCCTGTTTTAAGTCTTAAAGGCACTTCCTGTTCATTTCCTCTTGTGTTCTCTCGTCCATGTTTTTGTTTTCTGTTTGTGGACACTACAAATCAGTTAACTTTTACAACCTGTTTGAGTTTTCTTCTTTGTTTTTCTCCCCAGCCAGACCCACTGGAAGATACATGCCAACATGTTTGTGAGAGAGCCATGTTATCACCAGTTAATGCAACTCCAGTCCAGTTACATCATCCCAGCCTCAGAAAAGCAGCAGTCAGTGAGTCATTCGCCGCCATTTTCCTTGTGTACGCCTGGCAGCTTTGTCTATTTATGTCTCAAACCCCCCGAATGCCTATTAGACTGCACTCCATGATTCAACTCTGTGCATCGCAGCCAATAAACTGTTATGACCTACATGACCTGCCTACTAAGATCCTTTTTTTAACTTCTTAATGTAGGGTAGTTCTGCAACTCAGTGACTACACATCTATACCTTGGACTGGAAGTGTGTTTCTCTGTCCACTTCATTCATTCTTTCTAGTTTAGTTCTTATTCTTAGAACATTCTTAGAATATTCTGTAGTTCTGGTTCTATGACAATATGTAACTACAGACCTACCTGACTATTTACAGACATAAAATAGAAGAGGAATCTGACACTCTACTATCCTGTACTGAGTTAGAAAGAATCTACTTAAATTCTCTACAAATAACCCCCATTCATATTCATCGTTAACCAATCAGCCACACACAGTACATTCAAAGACAGAGAGGTCAAAACAGAAGCACAGACAGGGGCACGTCTGACTGCGTTCACCAATGCAGCGTGTACGATTGCGGGGGAGATGCCAGGTAACATAGGTGTGGAAATGACTCCAGTTTCCCGTCGACTGCCCTGCTCATGTCAGCTGTTTTTGGCGCATTGTTCCTTTATTCCTGTGCCTTTTTATTCCTGTGCACCCAACGTAAAATGAGGCGAGCTCATTCAGAGAAAGCAACAGCAAATTGCAAAGTAGAGCAAGCAGAGACGACTGAAGGAGTTTACAGGAAATTGGTATTCGGTCATTAAGGCCACAGCTTCCATTATGGCGCTTTAAAACAAAAAACAAACACACTGAGATGTCAATAGATTTCTAATGTGCCTGACCAAATCCACCCACCAACCCCTTCCCTCACATACATAAAATTAACACGTCCTATAAAAAAAAAAGTGTCCGAGATCCCCTTAATGTACATTTAATAAGACACAGCTGACAGAAGAGAGGCCCGGCTGAAGAGACCTCTTGAAGTTTTCGCTGACATTTCAATTATTAACGCCAGGATAATCCTCCAAGTCACACTTTTCTAACTGTGCTGTAGGTAAGCCATACATTATTCCCTTTATTCTCGCCTGTTAATTAGCCGGGGTATTTAGACCATGAATTTCAAAGGTAACTCTCGTCTGAATTGCCTCGCTATCAGGGGCATGGCAGGAATCGCTTAATCATCCCCACAGGGCCTTGCAGAGGAAGAGAAAGCCACTCGCTGGCCCCTCACCACCGGGTCATTGCAGGTGTACTAGAGGTCTTTGCCTGCATCAAGGCGGGACACCCACTACACTAATGATGCGCCACGGGAAGGCTGTATGCCCAGCCATGACAGGATGACAAAGCAGAAGGAAATTAGGAAAAGACTCTCTTGCAGGTTGTACTTCGTTCTCTTTGTCATTGGATTACTCAAGGTGCAAATATAAATTCCCAGGCAATCCTGGCTCCCACCAAAGCGCTGGTCCAGGCCACAATGTAGATTACTGTGACCGGGATTGGGCTGCACGGGTTTGAAGGGGCTAGACGTCAACGCTGAGGTTCATTGGCTTATGAAACAGGATCCTGTGAGCCTGCAAGATTATTAATGAGAACTGTGTTACTCTAATTGTTTTCTCTTTGTTGTTGTTGTCCTTTAGTCTGTTGGCCGGACAGCATCCGTCTGTTGCCTTCCACCGGCTCCTCACACGAGCGACGATCAATGGGGACTATCGATTTCACGAAGAGGGAATATCACCAGGCGGGCGGATGGCCGGGCTGAGGGGATGGTGTCTGACGCAGCTCGGCGCTGACAGAGATCACCGAGGCAGCCTTCTCTCGGGGAGCAGCTCTTGAACAGCCGCCCACACCTCGTCATCTCGCAGACAGAGGCAGTCGGAGATTTACTCCTGTCAGCCAGCACTCTCGGCCTACAGGGAGCTTTCCAGACAAGCTGATAATACACGAGAGCTGGATGTATCGGGGTTTGTGTTGTCAGTGCGCTGTAATGCAGTTCTGATGTTTCACATGACGGGAATGCTCACTGACTTGTAGTTCTTTTCAATTGTATTATTTTTTAAATTTGCAGCTTTAACTTTCATTTAAGTTATTTCTATTATAAGTAATGTAAGTTATTTCATTTGAGCACGTAAGCTATCCAACCCCTATGCAGTTTTACCCTGGTACATTTACTATAAGATTATTGCACTTCTGATATAGCTGTAGTTTTAATATAGCTTCCTATTGGTTCACAATGCCTTCACTGCTCTATGCCTTAATCTTTAAAAGGTGGGAAAACACTGATCTATGCTTCACTGGGTTATGAATAAATAGAGAATGTTGAACCTGGAATAAACCACTGTAAATCTATGTAAAACTACAGTAAATCCATGTTAGAAAATATAGTACAGTATGTTAACTGAGATCTAAGGGAATTTTTCCATTTGTTTTTCACCTGCTGAAAGCTAACAGCAATGCTTTGAAGGGGTGAGGATCCTGCAAATTAAGCTAATGCACCACACAGTTTTAGAATATGTCAGGCAAGATTAATTCATCATTTCCATCTTGTGCTAATGTAACACAGGGCATAACAGAGAGACTCCACCGTCTGTCTCACCAGTAAAGTATTATTTTATGCAAGGATTGACACGATGTGATTCATAAAGAAACATAAAAAGATGATAATTTGAAAGGTAATGCATACAGCAAACTTCTTGTCCTTGCAAGAAGATATCAAAGTCAGCTTAAAAAACTATACTTTTCAAAGGTGAGCATTATGTGACGATCTGCTTTGTCCCCTTTTAAAAAGGAAACTTTGACACATAGCAAGCACAGTCACGGTGCATGTATACATCCTCAGAAACATCTATTGGAAGAAGATATCTCTGTTTAAAGACAGAACACAAAAGCAGATATTTAATCTGTCAAGAGTGAAGTTTGCCCGAGCACGTCAGCACTGCCTCCACACACATCTCCTCCAGGAAAACCACACACAGCACAACACGGCACAACACAGCCCATATTTATTTCATCCTGTTTATAGGAAATCATTCACAAAGACACATCCACAGTTATCATCTCAAAAGCTGAATTTAAATTTGGCAAAACTTGTGCGCTTTTATTTTGTTCGAAAAAAAAGCTGAAAAACGAGGAAAAACAGTTCCTCATCTCTGGCCCTCGGGCGTATAAACTGCGCAGTGGAGCATCCCAGATCCCAGATCTTGGCCAGGACACATTTGGGACTAGCAGGGACTTCATCAAAGAGCTCAGTATTGTCTTATCACATTTCAGGGAGGGACCTCTGAAGATGAGTAAATCCTGAAAGGGTAAAAAAAAAACTTAAACGGCCGACCCAGAGATAAATCAAGTCGATCCACTGTGATGAATGAGAAATTACACCGGGGATGCCGCCTGCGGAATAGCACTCACCCCAAAAGCACTGGTTAGTGACTTTAACAATGACAAATATATGATATTGTTAGTAAAACAAAAAAGCTCTTCAGATGGTATTTAAAAAACATTTGAAACGTGTGACACGCTAAGGGAATGTGTCGTAATAATTAATGCTTATTCTCTGATTCAAATTCCTACAGTGTGCTTTACATACAAAACATACATTCCGCATATAAATATACAGCTCTGGAAAAAATCAAGAGACCACTTAACATTGATTTCTGAACTTGGAGTGGTCTCTTAATCTTTTCCAGAGCTGTATATGATCTTGGTGATCTGTATAAAAAGCCAGAGACCTTGTTACTGTGTCTCACCCGAGATAAGCTCAAGCACAGGGAGCTGCTCTCTGTTATCCTTTGTTGTAAACTGCCAGCCGGCATTTATTAAACGCATCACTATTGAGAAGATAATCCATTTCTCATTGTCCACTCTTTGCAAATCAGGGGGTCCTCTGGGAGGGGGAACTGGAGTCATTAGGGCTAACTTTGACTTAGATCTAAAACAAATCAAAACTTTGACCCGTCCACATAATGCTAATTACAATTCCAGTGCTTGATGATTTTGTGTTTGACACGGGATTCTTCTTTTCTCTACAGTGCAAACCCACCATTAAGTATAGTGTTTTTAATTTGCTATTGGCAGATGTGTCAAAGTCTTGTCTCGGCCTTGGTTCCCTAGCAAGCACAACATTTTCCACTGCTTTTCATTTTCATTTGCCCTGGTTTTGTATGTTGTCTGCCATTTCTACCATTATTTTCAAAGTACGCAAACTTCTGCCCACTCGACCATCTACACCAACATGAACAAGAAGCAGTTTTTTTTTCCATGAGTGTCAAATCCAAGCCTTCTATCCCAGGATCTTACCATACTAGGCTTGCGTGGGTTCAAGGTGACCCTTTCTTTTCCTCTGACAACACAGAAAAGGCAGCCAAAAAAGCAAGAACGCATCCGGCACTCTGAAAGGGATATTTATATATTTCTGTAAACAAACAGGCAGTTTCCAAGGCATCACGACCACGTCTTCCCACAAAACCTACGACTAACCTCATAATGAACGACAGCGAAGGTCTGGAAGGCAGGGTACGACAAAGCCCCGTTACCAAACCTAAATCCAAGAGAGCGGCCGTAATTAACGGGGAGAGAGAAACAAAACGAAATCAAACCGCTAGAATGTGCGTATCAAGGCGAAAAATTATAGGTCTCACGGAGAGACTGTTTGCTGACTACAGTACAAGGAAGAAATAAATTGCAAGGTGGAAGTCCGCAATCTATTTGATGGATTCTATTCTCAAGTCACAAGGCAAGGATTTCAGGCCCTTTACTTTCTGCAGGAGGCTCTTAAAGGTGGGATAATGCTCGGATGAAGTATAGATCTCCAGGTAAAAACAAATAAGATTGAAGCACCACCATTTTCTCCAGTTAACTCTCTAAAAGATAAAACTCTCAAAAGATCAGGTATTGAACGGACGAATCCTGAAGAGTAATGCTCTTTGTTTACATTTTCTGTGCGCCCTTTATTCACTCTCGGGAACGTCCACAGTCTGTACACTTTGTCTTTTCGCTGAGAACTGCACATTCGAAGTTTAAATAACTTGGCCATGATACAGTCAATGATTACACATGTGCCCTTACTGAGAAGTGTATGTATAAGTGTATGTCTATTAAACTGACAAACTAAACAAATTGTGATCCCTCATTCCAACCTTTCAACTGGAGTGTTTCAAGGAGAAATGTCTGTACTGTTAGCTGGCCAAGAATATGATAAAGCCAACATAAAAATAGGGTAATTTACAGACATGTCAATTACATATTTGTCTACAGCTTGCCTAGTTATTACTCGGGATGATGCGTTTCCTACATGAATGCAGGGAAAAGTGTCAGCAGTGTCAGACTTGTGCAACAAACAAAGGTAAGTAATACAGTTCTCATCACATCGGTATTTTGCATTTATGCAAGCTGAAACTAATGAAGTAAAACATCAAACATGTTTTCGTTTGTTTGTTATAGAGCCCCATTAGGCCAGTGAAAAAAGAGCACCTGGCCACCGAGAAACATGACACGAGGAGAGACATTTTTAGCGCCTCACTTGGAGGAAGGAGCTGGGACACGTTCTGCGGTTATGTATGCTGGCCTGCGTGTGTTTTTCTGTTTAATTTGTGTTTTCCCTCTCGTCCCTGTAATTACCGTTTTGCACAATAAACAATGGTTGTTGTTGTGAGTGGCAAATAACACAGTTGCAGGCGGACATAAATAGAAATTACCGTGCCTCCTCACTGACCCGACTTTTACACAGAAGGGGTTCCTTCCTCTGTGATAGGTGACCAGTACACTGCCTCGCTCCCTTTGTCTGCCAGGGACCATGAAAACCGCCCGATTCCCTGAGTCACTTCCCCCAGCTGGACTGTAATGAGTTCCAGCGTGCCGGGCATTCACGCAGGACGGACTTATGACTCCAGGCTGGGCGAGGGAGGTTTTTGAAGACCCAACAGTTTGGGAATCAAAGGCAGGAGGACCCAGAACACATAAACACTCACCAGGGTCCAAGACACACAGAAAGTGCCTAGCCTGGGGTGATGTCACAACTATGTTGACTGTAGCTTTTTAATATGCAAGGATGCTGCTGTATGAACATATTTCACTTTAATACAAACAAAGTGTGTTTCTCGTAGTTGACTCCACAAAAGGTAGAGTATTAAAAGAGCCAACACAGAGCAGAGGCCGGCAACACTAGACACTGGCAGATTCCCCCGAGAGGGCAGACACGCACAGTTCAGCCACGCTGCCAGAGGATCATGTGGGACTGCCAAGCTGGGGGCAGCCAGTGCTCTTCATGTGGGAAGCAGCTGCTTCTCCGACGGAAGCCACGGCGCATTCCTTTGGGGAGAATCACTGGGAAGTGCCATCGCCCGTGAGATAGAAGTCCAGCCAGGGAGAAAAACAACGGATTCATTAAAGGAAAAACAAAGGCCGCCGCTCGACGGGAGGACTCGGCCGTGCCGCCCTCAGAAGAGAGTTCTGCCTAATCTGGAAACAAAAACAAACCTCAGCTCGTTCCCAGGAGAAACAACAAAGGAGGGTCCCATGGAGATCTGATACGCCACATGGTTGACAGGTTGACTTCTGTTTGACTCCACAATTATCCAGCACTTTAAGGCTTAGCTACTGACTTTCAGATCCAAGTTCTTAGTCAGAAATTGGCCTCTAAACACCTCAGAGATAACACAATTGGCTACTGAACTACTCTTTGTATATTATGTGGTTGTGTTTTATCTCAACCAATGGGCATATCTTCTTCTTTGTCGACAACTCCCGACAACAATAGGGGTCCCTAAGGGGTTAAATGGTATAAAACAAGATGGCCTGTCCAAACTAGGATATCGTGAAAACTGCAGTTTGGCCCAGTGAACGTTATTGATGTTTATGAGCATGAGGAACACGCCATCTGACATCATACTGCCCTCAGTTTGGTTCCAATCTCTGTCAAGCTGTTTTGTTTTCTTTGCCAACAGGACAAACGGGGGAGCGCACTTTTTGCCATTTCTTGCGCAACACATCCAGCAACGTTCTCAGCCCTTGATCATCTGTTACGGCTCTGCTGTTCCAGATTCCGTAGAGTCACGAATCCTCACTGATGATAAATAATGATCTCACTTCTGGTAAAGATAAACTCCTCATGAGCCCTGTGTAATTATTGACCCCAATGCAGGGGCTAGGTGTGTCTGCTGCTGTTACATGCATATTATGAACTTGTTGGTGCGGATGTCTGGCATACTGGCACATTTATTACTATTGCTTTTTTTTTTTTACTGTTCCCCCAAGCGCTGTCTGACTTCTACAGTCAACAGAGTTTGTCTCTGAACTGTGCCTCGGATTGCAGAATCTAGAAAAACAACAGCGGTATCGCTTTCTGAGGTTATTCTTTCAAGGTCATTAAAAGTGACTGATGTCTCTTCACTTGTAAATGAAAATATCAATTATATTTACATCACCTAAACCAGGAGAGCTACAATGGGTGGCTTATATATCCAATGTAAAAAATAAATAAACCACATATTCTCCCTGGGTTGAATCAATGTGGGTCTCTGTATCAAAGGAATCCAACTAATTAAATAAAATAATTAAATGTAAAGAAACTGCATTTCAAAGAGAGGAGAGGAACGGCATGCTCACAGAGGGCAAGAGAGCAAACAGCAAACAATTGGTTGGTTTTGTTCATGACCACTGGATTACACACTCCACCATTTTCCGAACGGCAACAAGAGCTTGCGCACTTAAATAGCCGCATCTCACAACCAAAGGCCCCAGCAGACTTCAGAGCAAAGCCACAGCTGAAGTAGCAACTGAAGGGCAGAGCAAGTAAACAGACTTATTTCTGCAGTGAGGACCTCATCTCTTCAGAAAGATGGAAGACCGGATCACCCACTGGCCCAGGCTTTGAACCACACCTATGATCAAACTAATTTCAACGGACAGTGTAGGTGCTGACGACTTCTAAGTAGTGTTTTCATCTGACTGCATAAAGCCCTATACTTTGAGACAGGACCTGTTCTTAAAGTTGCCCCGAAAATGAAAGAAACTGATTTCTATGTGACGGCAATACAATGCAGTATAATTAGGGCTCCCAATAGGCAATTTGTAAGTAGCTCTTAAAACGACACTAGACGACCAGGTCTAAACGTTCGCATCAGGTTAAATAATCAAATCACTTCATGAAAGCCATATATTATACCATAGATCAATATTATCAGACACTTTATGGAAAATGAAAACAGAAGATATAGTTCTGTTCTCTCGTTAAAGGTTACTATTGCAATACACCCTCTCACTGTGTCATTAACAGTATAAATGTAGCCATTTATTTCAATTAGGGGACAACTTTAAATAGCTGTCTTGTCATAAAGTACGCAGGGGATTATGGGGGCCAGACAGATGCCCTAACTCAAAGGCATTTGAATCAGACACACGAGTACAAAGCTATATCTCATAGTGTGCATTATCTACAACAGTGGTTCTCAAACCTGTCCTGGAGTACCACCTACCCTGCTGGTTTTTGTTCCAACCGAGCTGTCATTTACTTAATTGAACCCTTAATTGAAGTAATTTGATTACATTTGACACTTTAAATTGTGTAACTGATAAAAAGTTTGTTCCTTAATAAGATAATACATTCCTTATACAACTTAAAACCCCTACTGTTAAAAATAATGAAAAGGCTTTGATTTAATAAATTATTAGTTCAATTAAGGGTTCAATATAGTAATTGAGAGCTCAGTTGGAGCAAACGCCAGCAGGGTAGGTGGTACTCCAGGACAG
The DNA here is from genome assembly GCF_036373705.1 of Amia ocellicauda. Classification (NCBI taxonomy): domain Eukaryota; kingdom Metazoa; phylum Chordata; class Actinopteri; order Amiiformes; family Amiidae; genus Amia; species Amia ocellicauda. The sequence continues at coordinate 42,904,799 of NC_089856.1, read as the reverse complement.
GCTTGAGAACCACTGATCTACATAATATTTGGATCTTCCCTGAATTGGAAATTTCCATCGAAACTGGAGTCACTAATTTCTCTCCAAACGTCTCGGTTCAGCTCTCCTCCAGCCTGTGCACTAGGCCTGACCCACGTCCAGCACAAAGCACATCTTATTTGAATCAGCTGCTTCTGATGCAAGGACGACAACAACAACAACAACAACAACAACAGTTCTGTGGGAACTCGGTGCGATAGGGAGGTAATTACCCAGGAATGTCTGCATGCGAGCAGCCCCCGAGAAGCAAGGAGAATAATTTCTGGGATTGTTTGTTTGTGTGATTCACCACCACTCCACGACCAGTACAAATTAATGGGAACCCACATAACAAAACACTTTTTAATTACCGAGCATAGAGACACAAATTCTGGATCTCCACGACCGTGGTTCAGGCTTGTGGAAGGCTTATTACTGTGGCACAAAAGTATTTCCGCGTCGGAGAGGGCAACTCTGCTGCTGCACTGCCCTCTAGCTGCAGGAGGTGTGGGGAACCTACAGATCTGGCAAATATCAGGCCGTTACTATACCCACAGTTTCCAAAGCCCTTTCATACTCTCCTGGTAACGGACTTCCATTATGAGACTATCGGACTCACGGCAGTTCCCATCACAAAAGCTTTTCTGGCACAGGTTGGCAGAGAAACATCCCTGACGGCCTGAACTCACCCCCTTCATTCACACTGCGACTCAAAACCCAAGCCCTCGATTATCTGACGAAATGTATCACTCTCACATGGTAGACAGGGCTTGGAAATCAGGGCCCCAGTGTGTAATGAAGGACAGGAGCCAGCTTTTAAGAGTCTGCTAACACTGTACTAAGCAGTAGGCTTGTCACGGTTGGCTCCCCTCCCAGTCGTGAGCAATAAATTTAAGTTAAGGCGAGGAGACGTGAAAACCTCTTCCTTCTCAGGAGAATCGTTCTCAGTTTTTTCCCCCCATTTCGGTCAGAGAGCTGAAACTGCAGGACACCCTTGGTCTGATGTTAGGAGGTTGCGGTAAAGTCGAGACAACACTGGTGCCTCACAAGGAGAAGTCTTTTGAGATTTTATGAGAGTTAGGATTACATGATAAAGGAAGTGCCCTATAGTGCAGACAGTGCTGGTTCCAAGCTGGACTCTCGATGGGACAGTCATTGACTAAATGCTGCTTGGGATGGCAAAACCGCCACCTGTCCAGCCGCTGAAATTACACACACTTGTCCTGTGTTAAGCAAGCACATAAAACACCCCGCAACTGACATTCGAGGCAAAGTACCAGTAGGGAAAAGCACGGTGGTGAATCGGTGATAAAGATTAGGAGATGAAGGGAAAAAATAGAAAGATACGGATCGATCACACAGCAATAAAAAAAGTACATTTGATGGACCCCCCTTGGAAACTGAACCAAGAACGGACACTGATTACGAGACTGCGCAATCTTTCTAAACAATCTTTTAAGCAAAATAGATTGTACAAAGAATGCCCAGTTTCCCCCAGTTTTCCGCTTTTATCCATAACTCCAAGTAACTGGAAGAGGAACTGTCAAACATTGAAGCAGTTTCCGCCCGGTTTGTCAGGAGGGCGAGCTGGGCTGTGCTGTAATAAGCATGTAGAGATTCTCCCACACTGCTGGTGCCCCTAACTGCTCTCTCTGTCAAGGTCCCACATCAAAGAGGCCCAGTCGGCAGCCTCCCGGGCAACATCTGAGCAGCCGGGATACACTGGCAGTAAAGGGGCCGTGTACTGAGGGAGGCTGACCGACTGCGATGCCTGAGACCCTATCAAAAGATGCACCCCCCTCCAGTTGCTTCTCTGTGACTCGTGGGAAGATAGAGGCCTGTCAGACAGACTCAGATGTTCCCCACACAGGAAATGCATCCAGAGCTTTGAAAAGGGTCACTTCTAACTGTCTGTACAGTTTAACCTTCGAACCATGACCCTGCAGCTTCCAAAGATTCAAAAGAGGCAGATTCGTCTAAAACTTTACTTTTGACCAGCAGTTCTGTCACTGAATAAGAACTACCCTTCTTGTCATCAATCTAGCAAGATCGGTGATGCAACAGAGATTCATTTCGTCATCCATTCCCCACCCTAATATTTGTATACATTCTTTTGATCCTCTATATACTTAGATTGGCTGGCGTTGAAAGGGATCCGTTTTATGTTGTGTAAGATGGGGGCGGAGGACAGTCTTAGACCTACTTAGAGCTCAATCTCCTCAGAACTCATTGACTAAGTGAGCAACAAATCTTGGTAGCCGTCTGCGTCTCCTGACATTTAAGATGATCGAACACTTCAGAACCGTTATTAGGAGTTTCAGCGCTCACAAATCTTCCGGAGCTGTCTCGTAAAAGTCATATTTAGTAAACTGTTCCTTTTCCCGCACATTTTATTCAGTCATAATTACAAGCAGGCTTACGTTACCCAGTGAGATAATAATGCACTTTCTTTCACCGGAGTCCTCCCCCCAAGGCGAGGCAGGCAGGCTGGCACAAGCGTGCGAAGGATTCATCTCTCGGCCTGACCGGCGGCACAGTTGAGTAGCACAAAACAAGCAAACCCCAGCCTTGTGCTTTACACGACTAACTGAACAAATGCTTTGCATTGCAACCAATTAGCAAGGAGCTTAGCAGCGTTCTTTGTCTACGAACTGTAACAACACACATTAACAGATTTGGATAGTGCTGCAGAATTAATGTTGGATTTGCTGTACAGATATGTAGTTCCCTGATGATCGATGTTCTTGCAATCCATTGCAAGATTGTTCTGTCTTGTTTCAGACTTTTAATTCTCACCTGGGAGAGTCAAGGCTGCAAGATTTGTCTTCTTTATTTCAATTTGATCATTTTTCTTTTCTAGTCTCCCCATTGTGAATGGACCCAGCTTCTCGATACGCCCTTCGTACTAACCTGGGAGAAATACAGACGGATACACAAGTTCTCCCCAGTGTTTACCATCAGGCTAATGGCTTATTTGTATTTGTTACAGACTAATATCTCTGCTGTGGGGGATCCAGCATCATGGCTTCCCAAATGAAAACCCAAAGAAACAAAAGTGTGAGACGCTGGCATATGGACTGGGCCAGTGGATAAGAAACTCATCTCTGTGTCTGGATGTGGTGAGGGTTAAACGCACGGAGGCAAGCCTTTTGTGCTTATTCAGGACTGAGCCGAGGTCACGTTTTTGCTTCGGCTGCAAAATACAGAGAGAGCTAAGGAGAATTGTCAGCGCCGGGCTTCTTTGTCCCGACACAGACACATGCTCTTGTGGGAGGCAGGGGTGGGCTTTCACTTTATCCCTAAAGAGTGAAGTCAAAACAGTGGCTTGGTCCAAGTTATCATACTAATGCAAGGGACACATGGGATGGTGCTTTTTAAAGTGGGCCTAGTTGTCCACACTGGATCCACCTCGAGAGCTCCTGACACTTGGTGGGGGAAACAGCTTGGATACAGTCTGTCTCTACCGCCATCAGTCACACATGTGTCTGTGCTCACTCTGGGCAGCTCCTGGGGCAGCAGTCACAGAATATCTGCGACTCAGCACTAAATTAATGATGTGAGGAGAGAGAGAGAGGGAGAGAGGGAGGGGACTGCGCCAGAAGAAAGAGAGAGAAAATTGCAGGCCTGCTATGAGTTAATTCCCAAAGACTTTCATGGTGGGGCTTCATAGAAAAGTGGTGCAACATTCACTTTAAGGAAGATAAGAATAGTTCATACAGTTTTTAAATGGACAATGGATAGACAATGGATAGAGTTTAGGATTATTCTTTGTGTCGGGGGGGGTATATGTTTCTAAATAAAGATCTCTCTGCCATACATCCTGCACTGCAACTCAGTGAGCAACAATCTCCACCTCCCCCTGGTGGAGACATAAGAAGTCAATGGTGTGTGTTCAGATCATCGCTGGGGTCCAGGGGTGTGTCCCCCCATTACCACTCCCAGCCTACAGTCATGGGAAGGAAGTGTTGTGCTAACTCATGTAGTCAAACACAGCAATCCTCTTTTAATGGAAACCGCAGTATGTAAAGCCAGGCAGAGGAGCTGGAGGCCAACTGAAACACACTGCTCTGACCACAACGAAATAGCTGCAATCATGTTTATAGCAGCACAGGCAGAAACCCACCTCCGCCAGTGCAGCTCCATGTACCCACACAGGGAAATTGTGGTGCAGAACCGGCAGACTAGCAGGCATCTGGGGGGCCATGCTGTGGGCATTACGACTGGTAAACATAGACAGAGCCTTTTCGTGCCTTTGAAGCAAGAATTGAATTAAGGATACTCGAGAACAATCAAAACAATGGAGGGGAAGAGAGAGAGAGGTTTTTTTAAGCATCTCTCCAGTTTTTAGTTTCGCATCCGACTTCTATCCACCGGGGTGGAGTTTGTGACAGTTCTAAGTGGACTTGGACACATTTAGGACTTATCCATCTCAGCTTCCACAAAAAGCCTCTGCTCAGAGCATCAGTTGGACCTTATCATAGACATACTTCAGGGGTATCAGATCTCGGCGATGTCATAGCCAGCTGTGATGAGAGATTTCCCCCAGTTGTGGGATTAAAGTAGACCAGGCCTGCCACCCAATAGCCACCTTGTATCTGATCAAGGGGAAATGGAAATTGGCCTTCAAGGCAATCAAGACAGAAAACAGGAGACACTTCTTCACACAGAGAGGTGTCACAATCTGGAACAAACTCCCCAGTGATGTAGTTGAAGCCGACAATTTGGGAACATTTAAAAATAGACTGGATAGGATCCTTGGATCACTTAGTTATTAATGGACACCAAACGAGCACAATGGGGTGAATGGCCTCTTCTCGTTTGTGGACTTTCTTATGTTCTTATGTTCCTAAGGTACCCGTAAGCTCAGCATTATCTGTGAATTAGTCCTGCCTACACTGCAATGGCTCGGATGTTTTGGCTGTGCATTCATGGTGTGAAGAGACACAGTTTTATCCGTCTGCATCTTCCTGTGTCACTATGAAGGTTGTAGCACTGAGCTGAGATGACAAACACTCAGAGAGTCTGAAGGTAGGCGGTATCAAAATCTCAACAAATGTAATTCACTCTGTGGTCTTGAGTGAGTGTCCTGGACTGATCGTGCTATTATCTCAGACTTGTCTCTGATTTCTTCCCACTACTGGTTCAGGATCTGCTAGGCCAGAAGCCAACAGGGCTGTCATTTCCCAGCGGGAGCGGTGACTAGACGTGTCCGCATGCCTGTGTGTTTGCGCAGGGCCGATCACGGACCACACAGAGACACAGAGGAGAGCTCGGTGCTCTGGACTGCAACCACATCCTCTCTCTCTCTTCATTACAGTTTGATGAGGGAATAATCAGTAAGAAAGTGAAATTACATTAATTAACTTTTACACTTCCATTCAAGAAGCAATTTAAACTGCGATTTGCTGTATTTAAATGTTTTTCCTCACGAGAGTCACAGAGACCAGGGAGATGGGTTTAAGCTGGAACTGAGTTCTCCTCATGTTTTAAGTGCTCTGAAATCCTTTAGACTGAAATAATTGAGCACTTTTGTAATGCTTGTGTAAAGTGTAAGTCATCCCCAAATAAGGGCATCTGCCAATAAATAAATAATAATGATAATAAAAACAATAATAGCTGGATTAAACAATTTACATTTCCCCTCAAGTTTACCATGAAGTGGTCCCTGAATGGTCTTGTACCTTTACAACCACTAAGGAAAATGCACTAATTAAGGGAAAACCTGCTATCTGCTTCATTTAATAAGTGTTTGCAACTGTCCTCAGAGTCCCAGGACAACCATGAGACGTTGGTGGTCTTCAGCTCTCCTGGGCTGGAATTGGGTGAAGGATGGCAGCACTGAATCGGGTGGAAAGAGGAGACTGTTTCAGTCTGGGCTGTCGAATTGAGAATGTAAATGTAGGAAATAACTGACAACAGTGGGATCTTGAAAAAGAAGAGATAAACAATGCAGCTCATTATGCAGCTCGGTTCTCTCATGGGTTTCCTCTCAGATGCCAAAACACCTAAAAATTATCTCTCAGATCTCTTTGTTGGGAATAAGGATGTGTGGATGAAGCTGCTAAACAGTTTCTGCTGTTCTGAGTCATCATGAAGACTTTCGAGTGAATGCACAGGAATCACAGTTAAAATCCAAACCTATTCAAATACATATATCCACATGTAAACAATACACATCTCAGCAGTCATAGCCATTATGTTATCTAATGACCCCTCTAATGAAACAAACTCCTCAGTCTCAGTACAGTCTTCTACTGCCTACTGCAAAGTGACACCTGCTTAAATCATATAGATAATGTCTAGAGACGCACAGCAGGGGGCAGTATAACATAACACAACACCATATTGAGCACAATAAAGTGCCACTGCAGGCAATAAAAGAAAGCCCGTCTACCCCAGATACTTCAATCTCAATCCATTATACCCAGTGCCACCTAATGCATGTAATCAATAGTCCCGGATCTGTTTCTTTCCGAGTGCTGAAAGCTTTGTAAAGAAATGTCGTGGGAGTGAATCACAGTGCATTAACACTGCTTTTCAGAATCCAGTCAGTGCTGTAATAAAATTAGGTAGTTTCTGCAAAACCACTCAAGCTTAAAAGCCATAGAAAATCCCCTAATTACTGTAAACTATAGGAAAATGAGAAAGGAAGTACTGTCCTTTTTCACATCTCACAGATACTGAATTAACAATAGTGGTAAGAAATAACACAGAATGATTCTACAATCGTATTTTATTGCCCAGTTTAAATGTTGTTGTGTAAATGTTATTAGGTTTAAGCTATGAAATAGTTAGAAAACTCGGCCCATTCAGAAAAGTGATTCACATTTGTTCTCCAAGCAAAGCGATGTCCCACGCTTTGCCTTTGGAACAGCTTGTGATGGAGTGCAGTGTGCCAAGTGTCCAGCAGGGGGAAGTACTAAACCAGGTGTCAGCTGGGTCTCCAGAAAGTGACAGAGGCCAAGGGCAGGGGAGGGGATGCCACCTGCAGAGAAGCCAAGTCTCCAGCCCTGAAACACACACAACCTGCCTGACACTGCCAGCGCTGCGTGGACGGGTAGGGAGGGTGCAGGCTGAATGAAATGAGGCCACTTTTCATATGCCCCGAAAACCTTGCCTTGCATGCCAAGAAGGGTACGGATTACTGAGATCCGGGTCAAGCCAGGCGGTATAAATACGAGACCTTTCGAGCTGCCCGACTGTCTGGATGTCTTGAGCAATAATGCAGGCTCCACTGTAGCTATGGACACACGGTACACACAGACAGTGACACACACGCGAGTGCTGCACTCGTCTGGAGGAGGTAAGATAGGGGCAGTCACACTGACTCCGGCATCTGAGGAGGCTGACAGGTGGGTGTTAAAGAAAGGGGTGAGAGAGGATTTGGATTGGCTGTCAGGGCCTTGTTGGTGAAGGCACAAAGGTGAGGCCCCGCGTCAGCAGGTTTTTCGGGCCGCTGGAATGAGTGCAATTCGAACGGAGCAAAGGACATTCCTGAGCTCTCCTCACTGGGGGTGAGAGGAGACAGCCATACCCAGCAGGGCCACAGCGCAGTCAGGGAGAGTTATTTAATCCTGCAGATGCAAGGCATATAAAGCCCGGTGACATTGCCCAACTGTAATAGCAACCTATCTGCAAATAAAAGTATATACTGATCAGAAGTAACCAGATTACTTTTCAACACTTACTTGAAGAGGGTGAAAAACCCTTCACCACAACTTTTCTTTCTTTCTGGGGGTTATAGTTGCAGACTGGGAAGATTATTGTGAGAAAAACATCCCATTCGTCCTGGGAGAGGTGGGAAGACTCGGGTGTGGGAAGACAGGACCCAGGCATAGCGAGTCTGACACTGTTGCTCCCCTAGGCAGAGTTATAGACTCCGAATACAGACTCTAAACACACGCTCTCTCTGCGCTGGAAGTTCAGGTGTGGGTGGATTCTCTTCATCTGACATTAATAGGTTACTTTACAGGCTGGATGTTTGGCAAGGCTGTCCAAATACTCTTTGAACCCCCCCCGCTCCATTAATATACACAGCATAGTCCTTCCATCGTCCTTTCCAAGGAATTCCACTTCTTGACCTAAATATAACCCCCCACTGCAGCTAAAATATGTCTTTCTCCAAATATTATTATTAGCTATTAACAATTAGCCTCGAAAGCTTTAGGTTTAAGCATCGCGTATTAAACAAACATGACCCCCCGAGCCTCCTTCAGATGTTTATTTTAAATATTGCTCTGGTTATGCAACTCCGCTGGCAGGTTCGGCATAGATCAGCTTATACAATCAATGCCTGCACATAAGTGCGGTCAGATTATTGCTTTTGATGTAAAGGAAATGGTTCATACCCCTTAAATATAAATGAATAATCACTGACGCACCATGGTATGTGTTACTTATGGACTGATGCAGGTTACTTCTGTGAGACTGAAGAATGCATCTACGAATATCATAAAATACCCAAAGCACGACATTCCCCAAATACCTCTTGAGTTGCGAATAAAGCACCCCGAAGCTAGGTGTGTGCGTGTTTGAAAACCGTGAATACTATTCTTACATCTGCTGTCAGTCTACAGCAGTCATGGGAGGATATTTGATAAAGAGCATTTGAAAGTGATCCTTTAATTTAAATCAATCAATAAATAAGTCACAGATGGTTTTAGCAGAATCATGGAAATTCAATTAACCCCTAGGAACCTGGCAGGACATCTATTCCACATACAGAGGCATTTAGGATAATTTATTCTTGTCAAGTCTGTTAATTGTGCGTCAGACATATACATCATCCTTGGTTCCTAAGGGTTAAAATTGAAAATATCTAAAACATAGATTCTGCATAACTGAGATTTTTGGGTAAATACTTCAGAAATCCTGGAAAGAAAGGAAAACCGCACATTGGCTAACATTAGTAAAACATATATTTAAAAACATTGTTGCATGATTGTCATTCTTCATGCAATTGTTTTGCATTTTACTCTCTTTATTCCAACACAAACATTATTTTTTATAGCACTCGGTTGACCCAGCTGCTCCAGGGAAGGATTTAAAATATAATAATCCTATCCATAATTACACTTCACAAGGAAGGATATTATACTACAGAGAATGCAACAAAAGTCAGTGTTTTATGTAATGAAAGAGACACACACAGAAAACGGCAAGCTATGCCAACGAGAGACACGGAGAAGAGGTCTTAAATTAAGAGGTAAAGCGGTAACATTTTATCCAAGAATGTGCTATGAAGGAGGGAGCTACTGAGAGCCAGAGTGAAAGAAGGGATGGGAACGGACGCTGCAGTCCAGTACGGCACAGCAGTCTGGGAAAAGTATCTCTCCAATCCCCAGCAATAGCCCACCCCCTACCTATTCCACTCCACCCGACTGACGGGCAGCAACAGAGACGGCCAGGCGTCAGTCATCGGGGGCGGCGGCCGCAGCGGGGGCACCTACCCCGTCCGTCAGCGGGGGCAGGCTGTTCTGCAGACGTGGGGGCAGGGGCAGGCGGCACAGAGGGCCAGCAGCATGTAGGAGCCCCGTGTCTGTGGGGATGTGCGGTCGGGCTGTTTAACCACCTGCCAGCGATAGCGTGCCAAGCTGAAATCCCCCAGCAGATGAAACCGCAGCGACAGCATACCACCTTGTCAGCTCCCCACTGACGGTGTCGGCGTTGGGACACAGACGGCAATAAGATCGCAATAAAAACTGCAGGCTTCTCCCCAGACGTCTAACTGCCGGGTTTGATTATACATATTTAACTTCCCAAATTAATGACAGTGGGCAGTTGTTTAGGATGAACTAAACATGAATGCAACTGGTTATCAATTAACTAGTGCCACCATTCAGACCTCGATTTGACCAGCCCAGTTATAAGAAGCAGGGAAAACATTTCTACATGATTTAGCTGCTCTTTGACTGGACCTGACCATGCAGATAGGAAAGACCTGGAAATGGACACTTGCTGAAAGAGATTTGATGTTGATGGATATCACTGAGCAGAGCTGGCAAATGGAAACAATACAAGTAAAGCATAAATTAACCGGATGTATATATTACACGATTCACACATAATTCACTCCCAATATGGCCTGTAATGCACAGTGCTTATTTAACATAATTAGAACCTATAGTTGAAGGAGAAATCATATACTTGGTTATGGTAAAATAGTTAATAAATACTGATACTCAAGGCACATGCACAAACATCCTTGATATTCGTTTCTGCAAATAAACTGCTTTAGAAATTTCCGGTGGCTTTCCGTTACAGCCCGTACAGTGACCGTTCGCCAGGATCGACTGCAGTGTGAAGCAGTCAGATAGGATGTCGACAAAGCTTTTCATGTCAGTAGCCTGCCGAGGTCCCATAGTCCTCTGAATGGGCTTTTATTCAGGCCCTCATATTACAGACATCTCCTGCTCAACCAGAAACTGACAGGCGAGCTCAGCTATACCGAAAGTCCGTCAAAAGAAAGTTAGAAAGTACATTTTACAGCACTTCCCGCTTTGTTTTCAGAGGAGTCCAGCGCAAGCGACACTGGCATCCCCCAAGACGGGCACCAGGCAACAGGGGGAGGCTTTAGAGACAGTGGCAGGCAGGGAGAAAGGGCAAATAGCCTGTGTGTGTATTTAAGATGTGTCCTGGAATCTCATTTGCATAATAAAGGCCCCCGGCCTTCCCGTTCGGCCCCCTCCTCAGAAGAGCCAGGGCCACGCTGCCAGAAACCACAGCAACCAGTGTTTGTAGACCCCGCGGATGGAGGCTCAGCTATAAGAGGCTCCCTCTCGTTATTGTTGTTGTTGTGGTTGTTGTTTTGTGTCAAGTATTGCCACGGTGACCAGTACAACTCTCCATCCCTCTAGATGAGGTTTCTGTTTTTTCTTCCGCATATAAAGAAGCCCCATAGATCACTTTAACCAAGCTTTAACCCCAAAGGGACAGCTAGCCAGCCAACCTGCCACCTACCCACCCATCCAGCTCGAGAGGTCTTCTCAGCCTACTAAAACCTGCCTTCAGTTTCAGCCCAAACCCCAGTCTTCCCTGAAATGACAGGCCTCCAGCTGAGTATCTTTACCACAATATTTACAGAGCAGCAGTGAACACACCTTGATATGAGTGCTATGCAAATGTGTTCTGTTTTTAAATAAAACATGTCGTCTCTGTTGTGACTAGATCGTTCTCTCGGGTTTTATTGATGTCAGTCGTGTATTTCTGTGGGGAAACAGGCCCTGGCCTCACACAGGCTCCCACAGAGCTGGAGGCCCAATTTCCAACATTTGTTTACCATTGTGGAGTTGCCAGCTGTGTGGAGTTGCATGCCTGGCGTTTAAAGCAAATGACGCGATGTACAAAAGTGACAGAGCAGATTTATAGCGCTGGGGATGAACACTTGAAGTGTGGATATCTGCCGGGTCATGTGCGCACCAGTGTTTGCTTAAGCAGTCTGGCTGCGTCCTTAACATGACTTACAGCACCGAGCTGCACAAAAAAAAACAGCAACAAAAGGAGCTTAGCAGTTCGAAGCTATAGAAGTGATTAATGACAGAGTTTCGGGATTCCTCTGGAATGCATATTCATTGAAATATGCATTAACGTTGTGTGATTAAATACAGCACTACTCTGTCCATGATATGTCAGCTACAGACCATCAAAACACAGAAACAGGGGAATCAAGAGTTTGTTGCACTGCATAATTTTGTGAAACAGGAAAAGATCAGTAACCTGGTCAGCCTAGAGGACTGGATGAGTCCCTGGTTATACATCTCCATTTGTTGACAAAACTGTTAATTAACCTGTCATTACCATTACTTCTATTGTTTACATGGTAGACATTTAAAACCTGATATGTGACACCCTTGGAAAATCTTACTGAACTATCAGGTTTCCTGACAGAAAACTCAGTCAGTCAATCAACCCTCTCTAACGAATTAGACCGTTTTCACCATTTTCTAATTAATATTTTAGTTTAGAATAGCTTAGAATTAAAGCTACAACTAAAGCTACAACCACAGCAGACTTTGAATAAAGAAAACAGTGAAACTATAGAAAGCAGTTTCTGGTGAGAACATTTTGTAATTGATAGAAGTCAGTAATGTGCAGATTATTAATCAAATCTTGCTTGTGTTGTTCTCGACAGCACTGGCAAACAGCTTATATTTGGGACAGTTGTTTGAATTGGGTAAAAGCTGTTCACTCCCTGTTTACTTAACCCACAGTGTGAATGTAATGGTGTGTCACATCTCACGATCAGTGCTCACATTTGTTGTTATAAACCAGCTACATCTACATGTATACTGACACACATACACATTCACATGCACATACGTGCCATTCTAGTCTGTTTACTGCACACCAGCCTCCCCCATCCCCGTCCCTACAGTCACAGTAACACACAGAGCCACCTGTTGTTAGACAAAAGTCAGGACTGTCCAGAAGTGGAGCCCAGAAACGGAGATCAGGAACCAGATACGACTGGAGTCCCTGCTCTGTTCCAGATCAGAGGAAGCGGTTCCTGATGGAGAAGCTACACTTGTCCTGCTCCTGGCTGCTGCTACGAAGCCGAGATGTGGGGAGGGAGAAAGACGCATGCATGGGAAGCTAGGCACGGGTTGTGGGAAAAGGCTGAACTGCTGCTAGGCTCCCTGCTGGCTCGGTGCAGACAGGGGCTGGGAGGGGCAGGGCAGAGGAACTCCACACAGAGAGACGATGCCCCATCAGCACAAATCCAGACAGTCACAGCTTCTTTTTCTCTTTAAAATACAATATGTATGAGGTATGAAATGACTCTAGAAATACATCACCTTGCAATTCTAGTGTCAGCAAAATGGAGCACATGTGGAGCACATGCTGGTAATAAAGGGAGACTATTGGCAAGATGTCTACTGTGGCTGCTGTCTCTGCTGCAAAGTGTGACACACTCTTCCTCCCTACATCCCTTCCCACTTCTCTCCACCACTCGTGCCCTGGTATCCCCACTGCATTCGCTTTGAACAAGGTTACACCGAAGTGGGAAGAGCAGATGGTATAAACTTGCTCCTTTCAGGCACACTGAGGGATGCTCAGGCTTGAAGGAAGTTCAGGAAGTGTTGGATTAGTGCGGGAAGCCTTGTTCGGTTATCTGGAGTTCAGCAGCGGAGACCCACTGCTGGGATTTCAACAACCTGCTACTTGTGTGACTTGACACCAGATGTGCATTGTACTCGGCTAATACAACACTTGTTAATAGGAAGTACGAAGACAGAATCAATGAGCTACAAGTATCCACATTGATTTATTCTGTTGGGTATCTTATCCATTAGGATGTCATAAGATAAGTGACTTTTTTTTACTGTGATTTTAATAATTCTTATTTATATTGTTTTAGCACCAGTAATCAAAAAAATGTCCCTTTCAAAAAGACAGACAAATTGGTTAAATGCATGTACAATCTTAGAAACCATTTACTGTACTAGAATTATAAAAAAGCAACAGTAAAATTGAATAACTGGAGTGCAAATGGTGCGAAATATATGATCAGTGATGTGGTCAAAATGTAAAAAATAGATGACAACAGACACTGCAGAATGGCATGAGCCCCATGGGGGGGGTAGCGGTCCACGATGGCTGGTATGCACTGAATTCCAGGGCTGCTGTAAAGCTCTGGCCACACAGTGAGATCTGGCATTGCTCTCCCTCGCAGCCAGCCAAGATGGCACTTTGGGAAGGGGTGGGAGGTACAGGGGGGTGGTTGAGGCAGCTAAAGAAACTGGCCTAAAGCTCTTGACCATAAAAGCCCACTGCTGGGACCAGTGCTGTGCCGTACTGTGACTCAAACCCACTGCAGCCCAGTTCAGGCACCCGTATTGTGTGGTCACCTCGTTACAATGAGGACACTGCTGTTCTAGAAAGGGTCTGAAAGCAAGGGCATTACATTATGGATTTAAATGCCTGGTGTTGACATTGCTGAAAAGTATTGACAATCCAGTGGACATCTTCCAGATCAAAAATTATTTAAGGAGATGAAGTTTTGGAGTGTAGAAAGGATAGTGAATAGCAAGCACTTCTTCAGGCATCGGTGGGTGTTGGGAACTGGCTCCTCGGCCACGTGGCTGGAGCTGACCCTGGGATGCTTTAGGATTCGGGCTCAGATCATTATGGTACAGGCCACCAAACGAGCAAGATAGGCCAAATTGTCTGCTATTCTCTACAACCTTTCATATGCTGTTTTACTGTAGCTAACCTAAGGCGCTGCTCTCACCTCAGTATGCCACACAAGAAAAACTAATTTCCAAGAGTTTCCATCATCAGACACCAGGCAGACGAGCCACACAAATACAGGGAGATCGAGAGCGTGTGCACGGAGTTCGGAGCTGCAGGGATTCCTCCCCTCCCTCTCTCCCCCTGGCCTTGGACGCCAGAATAGATTCCAGATGTCTGTGCGGTAAACTAACGGACTGTCATAACCTGATAGAAATGCGAGGCATTCGAAGCCTCGGACAGACTCGCATTGTCTTCCTCCGTTCATATTGGGTGAATTACGAGTCCGCCCTCCAAAGATGCTATCAATTTAGCTATCTATGTCTCTGTCACACTGTAGCTACTGCATTTGAAGACACATATTCAAAAAGACTGAAAGAAGGAGAGTCAGAGAGAGAGAGTGACTACAAAGACTGACACAGACATACATAGGCCAAACATAGGCCTTATTCGAAACAATGTTATTTGCTTATTTGTGTAGTTGACTAAATACTGTTTATTCCTTTATACTTAGCACTAACATTTACTAAACCCTTACTGAACACTGACTCAAGATTCTAGCCGACTTAAGTGAGTCTGGATAGTCACTGACATAAGTATTGTCTGATACAATAGACAAAGATAAATCACTGTCCTGTACTACTTATGATATGTCGTAATTGTTTATTACTGTGTTATGAGACATTTGCAAACACCCGGTCTCTTACTCAAAACAAAGATAAATGTTAATTGTTCCAGGACAAGACTGACCACTTCTAAACCCACAGCAAGGGACTGGGCCAAGCAAAGAGACCTGGCAGGACTCTGGGAAACGTCTGAGTTGAAGCAAGAGCTTAAGGCAGCATTAATGTGGAAAAAGCATGTTACGATTGAAAAATTAATAATAAGTCAAATGCTTCATAAGAAGTTGTTTATATTGTGTTTGTAAGTGGTTTTGCCCGTCTTCCTTCAGCCAGATGTTTTTATGAGATGAGTTCTACACTGTCCACAGCCTGTTTGTCTATTTAGACACCCATCACAGATGACAAGTGGTTATTTTTCAGACAGCCTGAGAAAAGCCCACAGAACTGACTAAAGCAAAAGCAAATCTGTTCAAATCCGAATCCTCTTTCTCTTCTTTTGACCCTGAATGGGAGAAACCTTTCTGTCCTCAAAGTACAAAAACTCCAGATGAATCACTGCGAGATCTTCTTCTTTCTCTTACCCAAACTGTTTTGACATCAAGTGACCTGTTACCATATAGTACGACAAGTAGGTCGGCCGTCGTTTGTCACCTGTCTCCCCGTATCCCTTTTAACAGCTCATTAGGGCTCTTGTGTATAAAAAGCCAGCTGATGCGCAGATTGCCCTCTCTTGCTCTCATCCACCCCGCAGGGACTGCTCCAGAATTCCTCACGGCCACAGACACACCCAAGCCCTCCTGCCCACCGTGTTTATGATGAGTTATGTCAGAGTCCACTGGGACTGAGATTCCCCGAGGGGAGGTCTGCAGATAGTCAAGCTGCTGCTCAGCGTTGGTGGACTTGAGTCGGCCAGGTGTTCCTGAGCTTGCTGTGAAATTTGAAATCCCTGTGGCTTATCAGGCATGTATGAGCAAATATAGCCCCCTAGACACAAACAAGTCTTATTTTGTATATCACAATCCCACAGCCCTTTTATTTATTTAGTCCCTTTCGTTTACAAAATGTATCTTGCCATGAGTTTTTCCAGTCTCAGATAATCCTGCCCTCAAATGCGATACAATAATGGACGAGAGTGTCTAATCCACACCCTCCTGACAGGCTTTGATGTGTGGGTGTGTATGTTGACTGTAACGGGCTCCCCAGTTGTTGAATAACACATGGGTGTGCCCGTGGCTGGGCTCGTTCAGCTAAGACAACAGCTCCTCTGCCCGGGGCGTGGAGGATGCTGGGTCAGTGAGACTCGCCCTGGCTTCAGTACAGACCTTCAGCTGATCTCTCATCCGAGGAGCGGCTTCAAAAGCTGTACATTCAAACACACACCCACGCAAAGGTCGACGGAGGGGAGTAGTCCATAGGCCGCCATTTAACTGATGTCAGTAACTCAAGGATAAAGGTTATGTTGGAGGAGAAGCAGCTTAGGGCAGTGTGATAGGGTTTCAGGACGTGGAGAGGGGTAAGCTGGGACTCACGGCATGCTCAGTCCCAGTGGAGTGGGAGGGCGGGGGGGGCTGACAGTATCAATATGCATGACTGTGGCCTTTGTTTATGCACATGCTCGGAGATTAGCTTTCACGGCAGGAGTTCACTTTCTCTCCAAGGGCCATTTAAGGGCACATTCCCTCGACTGGACTCAGAGGCAGAGATTCGTGTTTTCCCACAGAGCCTCAATAGGAAAGCCATTGTTTTCTGGCTCCTGGGTGCCACGGCGGGGAGGCCTCATGAGGGGCCCACAATGGACCATTCTTCCTTGGGGCTCTCGCTCAGAGCCACACCTCGCTGCCAAGACACACTTGAAGATAAATGAGGGGGAACCCCACTGGAGAGGCACAGCAGGAAAAGGGCATCTCGATCGCCCGCAACAACGCATTACTTCCTGCAGCTCTGAAGCTCTGCAAAGCGAATTAGCGTCCTCGGGGCAGTTATTTGAGGGAAGCGTTTATCGGTAACACTGTGGTTTTTACAAAGTGCAATATTTTCTTACATTATGACATGAATTGGGGCATTTTAGGAGCATGTTGGGTGTTTATTCCTCTGTATCTTAAGGTAGGTTGAACACGGCAAGCAACACAACCTACAATTTAGCTTTTAAACTCAAATAAATGGGGGAGAACAGACCTGCAGCTTGGGAACCATTTTGTCATTATTAGAACGTCGGAAAAATAAGATGTATGGTTCTTCAGACCATCTTGTTTGGTAGGTTTTTAGTAACTACTCAGTCTCAGCATCTACGCCAGCTATTTCTTGAAGGACCCAGGGAGTGCCTGTAGTTACACATTCTTTGTGTAGAAAAGTGCCTCCTGTTTTTAGTCGCTGTGGCTGAAATAGTATTGTTCTCCACTGTATGAAGCCGCATTGTGATTGTTGCTCTATATTTTGTGATTGTGAAAGCAAAAGCTCAGCACTATGGAGTCTATTATCAATTTGGATTTGCGTTTCCATGGAAAAGGACTTTTGCAACTCAGTCAATAATTATCATAATCATAATCATGATCAATCATAACATACCCCTCGGCCCCGGCACATCTGTGAGACGCTGAAATTGCCCGTGTCCCGTCTTTTTATCTGTTGGTCTTTGATGAGACACAATCCAGCTATGAATGCATCGTATTCATCCAGAAAGATTGATTTGTAAAGTGTGAGTAATACATGAGAATAAAATTAATTAGTACAGGGAAAAGCCAAGCGCTCTGGAATGGTGTAAAGTCACCACAATGTTATTGCTTTTGTTACACTGAACAGCAAGTTTAAATGAATAAGCCTCTGGCACAACCCAGGGCATCAAAGCACACTGAGTTATCCATGTCTGTCAATTAACTAATTAATGTCAACTGGAATCAGTGAGAGAAATTCCACAGAACTGTATTTTATTTTGTTATGTTTTATGTTATTTTTCCCATTCTTATGGATGATATGTTTTCCAAGTGAAACTATATCTGTTAAAGTGGGTGTTTATTTAAATCGCTCCTTATTGTGACACCCCCCCCACACCCATCTGCCTCTACCCCATGTGTTCTGAATAATGAGTAACACAAAGTTGTGCTTTTCTTCTGAGCCTGTCAAACGTCAGTGAAAAATGTGTGGTCCCCTGCTGGCATGAACAAGAAAGCAAAAACAACAGCTGAATTAAAAAAAGCAGAGCACACAAAAATATTTACATTTGCGGAGTAAATATCTGCAAATGTCAATAGAAACACTGTCACCACCCCATGACAATTAATTTCCTCGATGTGGAGCCAATTTTCACATTATTTAACCTTAACCATTTACCCATGCACTGCTGGGTCTTCTAAGCATTGCTTTCAGTGAATAGGGCACAATTTCACATCCATATCGCATCGGGTTTCCTCTAGAATCATTCTTCTTTCTTTTCCCATTCCATTGTGCAATAAAAGCACACCATAACGTATGCCACATTTGGACACACATGGTTTTATCTGTGCCTTCATTCACAGGAATTTAATGCAATCTGAAAGGCAGCTGGGAATTAATTTGCATGTGTAGCCCAGATATGATCTAGAAAAAATTGAATAAATGAACCTTACTCCAGTAGGGTACATTTCATTAGCAATGTCAGCACAAAGGACAACGTGAAATTAAAGCAAAAACTGATGGAAGTATTTTATGGCATCGGGCAGCCTAAACAAGAGTGGTCTCTCACCCTGGATGTGGAGGGTTTAGGAAACCTTCAGGTTTAGTAAGTGCCTTCAATCTGGCTAAGGAACACATTTAATCTTGATTAACTGGGACAATCATTCGTTTGGAGAAGTAATCCAGGAAAACGAATGGGGTCCATTTTGCAGCTGACTTTAATAGCTGCCACATGTCAGAGACGTTAAGGCTGAAGGTGACTGATGATGAAATAGCTGCCTCTGTCTTTCACCAGGCCGCTTAGTTGTTCTAACTGTCCAATGTGTCCATTTTCCCTTTCACTCCGCAGCGCACAGTGTCTGGCTTTAACTAGAACTGCATGTGAGCGAGAGATGATTTCCTCAGTCTCCGGTCAGAGTCTGTTGTCACTCGGGAAGCTTTTGTGCAGGTGCTACTGTGCTAGGGTTACTGAATGGCCCTGTTAGAAACAGCTATGAGAGAGGTTTGTAAAATCTTTACCAAATTGGCCTTGTTAATCACAGGGAAGCAGAGTCACAAAAACAATCTACGAAATGAAACATTTTCTTCTGTGTTAAAAAAATGATACATGCCAGTTTTACATCACAAAGAAAGAGGTCACATTAGGCAAGAAAGGGTGAAAAAGTCAGATTTTGGTGTTTCCTGCCATGTTTGATCTCCTCCAGTGCATAAAGTAATTGGTTCCCATGTGCCTGTGTGCATCTTATATATAAAGAAAATAAAAAAACTAACAAAAATCTAATAAAATCCTTCAATACCAACTCATACATTCTTAGGATGACCACATCCTTTTGTAGGGGACCAGTGGCATGCCTGCTGATGCCAAATGCAGAGTAGGCAACAGTGCTGCGCTTTAATGGTCCTGTTTATTCCCATTCTGCTGCTCCCACGGGAACACGCACAGACTTCGGGACTGGTGAAAATTAAAACAATAGAATTGTAACAACCATTTCCTGGAATGATTACAAGAGGCATGCAGGGCCTGCGCCTCTCTGAAAGGCAATATACGAGTTTAACCAAGAGCTAAAAGTATGGATGCCAGCGCCATCTCTATAAACGCCCAAGAGAATTTCCCCACTAAGTGCTGTTGATGTAAACACAGCTTACACCGACAGGATTCATAAAAACACAACGGCACCAATCACCACATCACGAAAACAACACATGATTGTTTTTGTTCCCCAACAAAAGCCGTTTGCTGACTCCCGTTAAGTGGGTTTTGGTTGCCAGGACAACTTGTCGAATAAACGGTCAGCAGCAAAACAAAAATGTGTTTGGAGCAATGTTGTGCTCGGGGAAACAACACTTACAGCATATTTTTACATTGATAACACCACATTCTACTTAACAATGTAAAAGCTTGTTTTAATAAATGTTTCCACCCGCCGAGTTCCTGATCTTTGCCAAAAAAGTAAATCTTTGAAAGCATGGAATTCAAGTATTTAAGGTCTGTGGTCAGTGGCATAAAAGCCTGACTAACCTACGTGTAATATAATAAAGCATTGTTCCACACAACTAGTGTATTGACTTCAATGGGTGAAGTTGCAAGACCCTCAAACCTCAGCAACAGTGAGGGGAAAAACTAAGGGTCTCCTTCACATCAGTTGCTCTACCTTGACGACTCCGCCTGGATCTGAACAGAAGTGAACCAAGTGTTCCTTCAGAGCGCAATCATTAGATCACAATAACCTAATGACAACAGCAACAACACACCCCTTGGCCCGCCCGAGCCCATTCGAGTCCAGGGACTGCGATTGTAATTCCACATCTAACTGCTTCATTAAAATCCCCACTGTATTGGATTCAGCTATATGGCTTGTCCGTGTTCCAAGCATGAACCACTCTGTGTAAAACAATATATCCTTGTGTCAGTTCTGGATCGAGTATTAAGTTTCCATGAACGCCTCTGCGGTCAGCTGCATGAGTTCAGTCTCAAAGCTACCACCTTGTATATTCCTTCTGGAAGACTTTGAGGACCTCCGACAAGTTGCCTCTCAGACATCGCCTTCGTAACCTACAGATACATCAGTATTTCCACAAAATAATGCCTTTCAGCCACGAAATACATCTTTCTTTTAACTCCTGAAAGCCGCCCTTGTCCCTTTGTGTGGCACAAGAGCTGAAGGTATTCTAGACGTCATCTAACTGCGACCTAACCTCTGGTGTTTATTTTCTGTGCCCCTAGCATACAATATACAATACATGAACAAAATACAATTGAAAAAACTAGAAAACATCTGTCTGCAATGTATTTAATAGGGAGGGCCCAGCTTGGTCTTAATGACTGCTCTAATCCTTTCGATAGTTGGCTAATGGATTCAGTGCCTTTTCTCTCGCAAACCAGTTTCTAACTCACTGAGAGACATTGCTCTTTAGAAGCTTTCAAGCTCATCCAAGAGATGTTCTACAGATTCGAGGCCAGCTTTCTGAAAATGTCCTGTGTTTTTCCTTGAAGCTTAATGACTTGGTTTTTAATTGAGCTATTAGATGTATGGGACTACACTATAAATATACCCTTATAATTATAATACTCTTAAGAAAGAGCAAGCTGTACATGCACATGGCCTCTGGTACAATCCATCACCTACAGACATTGGGTGCTTTGGCCAGGTCCTTTTGATAGCTAAGTACCTGCCCCCATGATTTGTGATCTGAGAGGTAAATTACACCTAACTGTCCAGATCGCTGTAATAGATTTTGTACAATTGAATTTGTTATCAACAAGGAAGTCTTTGCATTACTAACTAAATTATGCCCAGTTTGGAGCTGTACAATACCTTATTAACGCAAACACTGAAATTGTAATTAGTATTGAGCTAAAAATGTTCAGATAGAGAGAGAAATGTTAGCACCATACATGGCATCTTCAACTTTCCGAAGATATACTAGTATATTTATGTTTGAGAGTATGTCTGAAAGCGGTTTCAAACAACAATTCCTGTGCTGCAATCCAACAGAATTTTTTCATTAGCCAGTGATCAATGTCTTATAACAATTACAGCTGCCTATTGTGATGTCATAACAGAGAGAGAGAATGAGGGACAGAGAGAGAGAGAGATGAAAGAAATGGTTTATTAAACAGGCTATTGCAACAGTATGTGGTCCTTTCTTCAACTGAGATGGGGCACAAAGTGTCCCTGCCATATCTTATTTAGAAAAGCCTGAACACAGTGTGAATCACACACAGAGAAAGACTGCACAGCGTCGAGGAAAACAAGCCGCAGATTTACAGATTTACAAATGCCATTTGTAAAGAAATAGCACTGACAATGAAAGTGCCATCGTATTCTCTTTCTGAAATCTGTTCCATTGCTTTTTCTGTGTCATCCATAGATCTGAATACTGTATTAGACCGCTGGTTTGGATTTCATTTAAATTACTGGCATATATAAACAAAAAACACATTACAATGAAGTATATTTGAACTGAAATCTGAAAAGTAATAAAACAGATTTCACAGGGCACTATTTATGGAAATAAAACAGAAGCTTTGATTCCAGTTATGGTTTTAGATTCACCCAGCTATTCCACCAAGCTCCCTCAGATAAATTACTCCTTTTATTCTCACTAAAAGTAAACTCCAGCTAATTTTAAAATGTGTATTTGAAAATAAGTCAATAAACAGATAAACAGAATAAATACATATATAATAAATATTTTCCTAATTATATTTTTGTTGCCGATTATGGAACCCTAAAGGTAACATGGTTGGAAATAAAAGGTTCAGTGAAGAAACCTTGCAAATATTAAGCACAAACTGTCTGTAATGATTCCTAAAACCTCTGTACCAACTCACAAAGATTGAATATCCCATGCAGTGTGTGTTCATGACCGCACTTTCAGGAGAAATTGTGCTCAGGAGCAAAACAAGTTTTCGGTGTAAGTGTCCGCCCCATTTTCTCTTCCCAGGAAGTGCCCCTGTCCCTTACCTCTCCACCACGTCCTCTCCACTCCAGCAGGTGAACCCATCCAGCACCTGCTCTCCCTCGCACAGCATCTCCGGCAGCGCCGCGAAGAACGTCTTGTACCGCTGCATGTAGCTCATGAACTCCCTGCAACGGGGCGCGGACACAGTGAGACGACAACACGCCAAGGAGACACACCCCAGCTCGCCCCGGCCTTGGTTGCAACATCTCACCCGTGTCTCTCTGTGTGTAATACTCTTAGGTATCTGTGTGGGACTTGAATTCCATCTAACAAACAAAATGGTCACGACATTTCAGAAAAGTTGCCGTAAGGTTGTGGTTTGGTTGTGGCAGACAGTGTTGTTGCAATATTTATACAGCATTAGCAATCTGATTCTGCCGGAGACTTTCAGAGGAGATTCTGAAGGATGGTGTGGATGCCATCCCTCTCTTAGGAATTACAAATCGTAAGCTTTGTTTCCCTTTATCCGTACAGGCATTCAGGGTAGTGTGTCATACATAGTGTACACCAAATCATCCAGTTTCTTGGATTTCTATGAGAAGAGATTAGAGGGTGAGCAAAACCCTTATGCAAGTACACAGTGGCAAACTTACCAAAGGATTTTTGCACTTTTCATTTGGTTTCACTATGGTTTAAATATTGTCTTACAGTGGTTTCTTAGGGCAACATTTCCCAATCTGTGTGCCTTCAGGCATGTACAGGAGTGACACGGACACACATAAGGCAGGTGTAAGAAAACTAAAATAAATAAATGAGAATAAATCCCTATTTTTCATACTGAACTACATTTGAATGCAACCTTTAGCTAAATTAGTTATATACATCTCTATAAACAACATAAATGTAAATACATATTTTCTTGGGAAAGTTTTTTAATTTAATTTAAGTGCAGTATTTCTTTGAAACATTAAAATCCTCATTTCATACAAATATAGCAAATAATCAGCTTAGCATTAAAATAATACTCAAGAATATTATTCTGAACGGTGATGCTGCATCAAAGTGTCGAAAGAAGTGACTTCATTCTATACACCATTGTATTGCATTGTCACATTATCCATGTTCGGGGTGTGCCACTCAATTTTGGAAGAAAACAAAACAAAACAAACAAATAGATCCTACCATGAAAGCTTTGTATAGCAGAACGAACTCATGTTTCTCATTGAAAGTAAGTTTTGCTTTAGTGTGGGCCGGAAAAGGAGTTTATTGTGGCGTACAAACATTTGGTGTGACTTCAAAGCTTCAAAGGCTTGGGAAACACTGTTCTAGGGTCAGCATGCATTCACTGTGCTTTACTACATTTGACCAAGTAACCCATAGTAATCTAAACATCCCAATTCAACATTTATCGTGGAATGTTATTGTTTCCCCACGGTCAAGTGCCGTAAATCACGGTGAAGGCATGTGGATCCCACAGAAAACCACTGTAAAACTTTTGTAAAACCACTGTACAGCCATGTTTAAAGGACAAAAATCCCACAGTACATTCACCAAGGTGATCTTGTTTGAGGGAAGAGCTTTTGATTGGTGTTTATTGTGTTTTCAGTGTGCTGGAAGCCGTAAATGAGCAGGAGCATTAATCTGACAAGTGGATAAGAAGCTGTCCACTGCTATTTTAGCTAATTTGTCTACCTGTTTCTGGAATCATTGATCAAAGCGGCTGCGGTGGCTTTTGACAGGTAGAGCCACACTTACACGCATACACAGTCACAGAGACAACCACAGACACACACAGAGCGCAGGCCTAGAAACACACAGACAAAGAGGAAATCAATCCCGCTCAGAAGTGGGACTTTAACGATGCACTCGGCTGTGAAATTGAATTAATATCATTGTCCCACAGTTTGGGGAAAACTTTAGATCTGAATGGAACAAACTCAATTCAATTAGCCGTGTGTGGGGTGTGGGGGTTTGGGGTTGTTCTCTCAGTGTGCATTGGACACAGCAGTGTCTAGGTGTCAATAAATAAACAGGACAGCCAGGTGAATTTCAAAGTGATTTGCTCAGGAATTCTACAGGTTTTCAAATCCGACTCAAAACCAAGAACAAATGGACAGCAATGGTAAGTGATCAGGATTGATGTTATTGACACATTGTTAAAGCTTAAGATATGTGAAACTTTATTTGGGTGAAACACACCAAACACATAGACAAAAGGCAACTGATTTCACAGTGGCTACCAAATGTGTACCTATAACAATCTTGGCAGTGAGTGAATTGTACAGGGCCTACAGTGAATCTAAGAAATTACACTGTTGCATTAAAGGGGTATTATTTGGTTAATATTGGGAGCAGTTACGAACAGTTGAATGAGGACATAAAAGTTTACACTATAGTTTTTGGAGCCTCACTATTAGCTCTTTAAAGTCCCGATAAAGCAATGGGAATTGAACACATCCTGGTATTACTACTGTCCATTTTTTCCAAACACCATGGGAGTCTCTGGATCCAAGCCTGCCCTTTTTATTCCAACAGGAGTAGACGATGCAGCTATAGAAAATACAAATGACATGTGCTGTCCTTGTTTTTTTTAATTGATCGGAGGTTTTCCAAAATCGGTGTTCATTAAAGAAAACCCCCAAAATGGAGCATGTTTTGTCCTGGTGGCAAGATCTTTGGAAGATCTTTCTTTCTTGAAAATGCAGAAAGACAACAGAGTTTATCTTCCCTGGAGGGACAAATGTGTTAGTAAGGTAAGAATAGTCTAAGCCCAGGAAGCTGTGGGTTTGCAGGTGAATTGCTGTGACCTGGATGTATTGAATCAAGCCAGTCCTCTTAAACTGATCAAAGCAGGGCAGTGCAAAGTAGTGAAACCACATCAGTTTGAGAGCTGGCATACTGAACAGTTAACAATTATGCTTTGGATTAATTTCTTTGGAGTGACAGGACTGCAAACTGACAGTGAGACGAGAGGACATTTATTCCTCTACAGTCCTCTACTGTCTTGTGTGCGTTACAAGTGAAGCAGATGGTTTTATAAACGGGGGACAGCATTTGGGAAAGCTACAGTATACATCCCATTTAGACCCAGACGCACACAGAGCACATACAGACAGGGAGCCACAGAGACAGAAGACAGACACGTGACACAAGACGTTCCCTGGCACAGATTTCACCGGTTAGCAAAGGGCTGATGCCTCAAGAGAATCCATGCTTACCTAGATATCTTTTTCAGACTTCTAGGTTTATCGTTCTTGGAAGGTTTCAGAGGTAGGGAGCTAGGGATGTTCAAACGCCAGGGGAGAGGGGGGGTCCAGAGGGAGTCGATACAAGCAGGAGGGATGCAGGGGGGAGGGGGGAGAGGCAGGAGAAAGGAGAGAAAAAAATAGAAAATAAAAATCAAGAGAGAAAACAACAACAAAAAATTTAAAGGGGAAACAAAAACAGAACAATGGTGAAACCGTTACTGTGGAAAAGTCGATCATGCACATGCAAAGTTTACAACATCAGGGAAGACAGCATGCCGACTTTATTCCAAGGTGACTGAGAGACAAAACCAACCCCTATAGTAATGTCTCCATACACCTTCGAACACAGTCTCTCAGAGTCAGAGAACAGCTGCTCCGAATGCAACAACATCAACATCACTCTTGTGCTTTTAGCTTTGTGTACATTTTTGGAGATGATTGCAACTTCCTGTACAAATTGACTTGAGCCTTTAACCTGACGAACAAATGCACTGATTAATGCCAGAACGAAAATGTGCTCTTGAAAATACTAAGAGGAAAGTGGTTTTAAGGGTTCTTAATAAAGTGAGTTCCTCTGAAACCAAAGCCTTAATCAACGGAATCATCAGTATCAGTATCACAATCTCAGACAATATCAATAAATACTTGCTTTCACTGGAAATAAAGGTCAGTAATGATGCATTTGTTTTATACATCCCACAAAGGATTCTGATTCAGTGTCAGTTCTAGAGCATTCTCAAAACAACAGCACATGGTTATTTATTCATTTGTTCATTTGTTTTTTTTCTAGATTTGGAATCCCTCTTTATTTTCCCCTAGTTTTGCACTGCAAGCCCAGAATGCACACAACCCCAATCTCTGACAAAGGATCTGATGGAGCTGACACTGCTAACAATGGGAACCTGTGGGTGCCTGGGCTGATGAATTGAGGTTTGTTCAGCTTCTACCCATTGGGAACTCCCAGTTCAAGCTGGCAACAGAGTCGCTGGGATGGGAGAACCGCCAGGTCTGGGCTTTAGGACCCAAAATTGAGAGCAGGCTCTACACATTGTCCAGGCCTGCTCTTGTGCAAGGTTACCCTGGTACATTTACCATCGGATTATTGCACTTTTAACAAGGGTTTTCTGTTTTGTTTAACCATTCAGGGTTCAGCATGCCTTCCCTGTGCTTCACTAAATATTTACTTTAATATTTCTAAGGCATGTTTGCAATGGTAGACCATGGTTTATGCCTGGTTGTGTTGTAAAGCACAGTAAAGGGCTGACACAAGCACAGTAAAACAAGTTAAAAGTGCAAGAAGCCTACAGTAAAATGACCAGGGTATACTGGCATTAGGGTGGCCTTTCATACTTTGGGGGAAAAAGTGACAAGTGGTTTCTGAGTTGTCTCAGTTGGACACTGTGCTTGCAGACTCAAGAGCTGCGCGGCACGGGCTTTATCAGAAGATTAGACGCTCCTTCAGTCGCTCCTGTGAGAAGCCATGTCGCTGCCGGTAGCACTGTAACACAACTCCCCGTTCTACTGCCCCGTCCCGGGCGCTGGAGGAGATCTGAGGGGTAGCGGAGGCCAGCCAGCGGCCACGGGATGTTATGGGTTCACACCACTGATGGCCGGATTAATACAAAACCGTCCCCGCACCTCTCGCCATGTCACTGACACCCTCTCCAGTGCCAGCTGAAGAGGAAAGGGCACGGGCTGGCTTCAAAGAAGCGGGGCGACGCTGTGCCAAATGTAGCACAGCACAGAATTAGGAAGCTATATTTGGGCTTGTGAAATGAACCGCTGCAGAGGGGTCGGTAAGAGCCCCCAGGTTGTCGCCTCTGAACAACCTGAACATCACCCTCAGTTACGTGATTGGCGGTGTTGAGGTATTATGAGTGCTGAAGGCATTTCGGTTTTCTATTTTGTCTTGTGCTAAAGAATATTAAAGGGCTTATTCAGGGGCACCAAGTCTTAACTTGGGCCTATGAATATCTGAAGCAGAAGCTAACCTGACGCCACCTAATTCACTTTCTTCTGCAGCAGAGAAAAACTCCAGAGCTTACAGAGTTACAGTACATCAATCCCCAAGAAGGTGCAAATAAAGAGTGATGGGGAGGGAGTTTTAAAAAGGCATTTGAGATTCAAAAAGTCAACACCAATACACAAGCACTGTGACTCTGCTGAAACACAATTGCTGTGGAAAGTGAGCCATGAACACCTTATTACTTTCCTGTGCGTTGAGAACTCCGCATGCGTATTCTAGATTTAGAAGCTTCACCTTTAATTCCAATACTGCTTCCAATGCAAGTTACATGTCTTTGATCTAAGTGGAGGTACGTTGTCTTCTAAAATATTCGAGACCCTTGAAGCTCAGCCTTTCCACGAAGGTGCATGCCCAGCTAAAACCCTGAGATTAAAGTCTGATATTATATCAATCCCTCCACTAGGTCATCACTAAGTGAACCTGTGATAACAATATGTTAGTGGGGTCTCTGAAGATTGTTCTGCAGTGTCAGCTCACACAGACTTCTGTACTCAGACCTAATTAGTCATTTGTGTTTATTATTTTATAAGCTGTTATTGTTAGATCATTCTTGGATTTATTTACACAATTAACATTTCTAAAGCTTGGCCCTCTCCCGTTTTGTCAGCCGCTCGCCTTAGCTTGCGCAAGCAGCCTGTCGGCGTGTTGAATGTTTTTAGATTGAGTGCCGAAATGTTGAAACGGGGCCTGACCACAGACTGACTGCTCCAGTGATAACTACCTTCTAGAGAAAACTGTGCCTTCCAAAACACAATGCTGCATAAATGTCAGGATGAAGTAAAGCAGACCGGGTCAGTCTGAAGAGCCTACATTTCTAATGAAGAGTGAGGCCCAGAGAATGTATGTTATTCATTACGCCCTTGCTCCTGTTTGGTTAAATTAAATAAATAATCAGTTAACTGGACTGATTTAACCCCTTCTTAGATCTAAAATCAGTGATCCCTTATGTAAGTTTACAATGGAAAATGTACCAAGGCTTTTTGCACATTTAACATGGTTTCACTATAGTTGTACCATAGTTTGACAGTGGTTTACTAGGGTTTTAATCTGCCCCCACTGTGCTGTACTACATTCTATGAATAAAAATTGGTATACCAAACATGTACCTTAAAAATATTTACTGTGGTATATCATGGTATTCCCACGATCCAGAGATTTGTAAAACACAGTAGACATGTTAAACCCATAGGAAACTATGGTAAACTATGGTAAAACCACATTGCGGCCCTGTTAGAACTGCAAAAACTGGATGGCAAATAAACCAGAGTAAATTTGTATGGGGGTAAAACCTATGAAACTAGGTGGATGCTGTGAACACCCCTCCCCTGGCCGGACTGGAGAGAGGCGGTTGCTGTCCCTCATCTCACCCCCTCAGGTGGGCCAGGCGGCCAAACTCGGCCTCAACCGGGATCTCGGGGGTGGGAAGCGAGGCAGCGGGGGTGACCGCTTCTGGGGAGGGACGCAGGCCTCCGTTGCCAGGCTGTCCACACACTTTGTCCACCTGGGGGAGAGGGAAACAAACACACATGAGTTCCCCTCCGTTGCACAAATAAACACTGGACATCTGAGTAGCAATGGGAAGCCCTGGGGCTGGCTAAGGCATATGGACACAGGAGGTCGTGCCTCTAAAGCAGCAGCTCCAGTGGTCAGAGTTACAGAAATAATTTGATAAAAAAGGACTAAAAACAAACATTTAACGTAGCTTTTCCAAAAACCGAGCTTCGACCTTGATGGAACCCATTTTTATGTGACGTTAGCATGTTTATTTCTATAACCAAGCAAAAATATGAAGCCAAGCCGTTGCAAACTAAATGTACTAACTGACACAGCAGTGTGTAGCAGAGATTGACAGGCACCGGTACTGTACAATAAATACACAGCAAGCGAGAGACAGAGAGTTGGAGACACGCCAAATCCATAGCGGTGGACGCAGTCACGTCCGGCAGTGTACCCAGCAAGCACAGACTGATTTGCATCATTAGGAAAACCACAAGTCAGGATACTCTATTGATCAGGAGCTCTCCAGAGATATCGGCAATTCCCAAACAGATGTTCCTTTTTCTGGCTTTTTTTTTTTTATCACATGTTCGAGACGTTTTCTAACTTTGCATATTTCTTTAATATGCATTGGCCAGTCTTGGCACTCATGGCTTCTCACAAGCCTATCAAGACACTGCACTCTCTGTTTTAACTGAGTCAGCACTGTCAAAGTACTTCTGCTGAGTGTAAACTATATTGAAACCAAATTCACACAAGCCTTCAATGACTGCATAGTTATTTTGAAATGTCTCTTCTATGATTGGTAAAACCATCGCACTTATCTCTGACAGCATCTATCGCACACATCTTTGATACTGTTCAGTAAATCATGTTAGGTCTTTAAATTCAGAAACTGTCTTGACTTGTCCATTTCAAACATTCGTTTTTTTTTTCTGTAGGTATGTGTGTGTGTGTGTGTGTGTGTGTGTGTGTGTGTGTGTGTGTGTGTGTGTGCGCGTTAGAGAAAGAGAGAGAGAGGCATCTAACAGTGCCTATTAAACCCCAGTTGTACAGTAGTAAATGCTGAACAGCATGGAAGAATGAAAGAATGAAATGAAGAATTATGGACGGATGTAACAAGGGTGGCATTTAATCCCCTGACAGCAGCAATAAAGCTCCACTAATGGGATTAGCACAATCAGATCTCCTTAATAATGATCAGTATATACACTGAGATATTGACAGGCCCAGAGAGGAGCAACTGGGCTGCTAATTAAAACCCACACAGGCAATGAAGAAAGCAATTGATCCCTAGTCCCAATCAATGCTGTTCCATAGTCTTAAAAGCACTTGAAGTTATTATGTGGCCTTCAATCAGACACAGCCCCACTAAAAGGTACCTGGATGGGATAGACCAGGGGCACCTAGCCAATTCCCCAGTAGCTCTTTCTCCTACAGCACCCCTAACTCATATCCAGGAGATACATTAAGGGCTCCATTACCTGCCATCTAGACACAAAAGGCACAAATTAAGAGCAGACTGGCATTGCTGAGATCATAGAGGATGAGTCTGTCCACACAATGCTCCTGCCCCACCCTTTACAAAGTAAAGATCAAATCTAGATAAACTCAACAGTCTAGTTCAGCAGGGAAACAAGGGATTAAATAAGGAGCTCTGTGGCCAAGTACAACATTTAATGAAATTATTACTTATATTTTGTTTGCTAAATGATAAAAATGTGTCTGAAAGGTACATATATATATATATATATATATATATATATATATATATATATATATACACACACACACACACATCTATCTCTCTTTTGTATCTTTGACTGAACAATCAAGTTTGAACATCTTGAAGTCTGAAAAAAACATGATTTGTTTTATTGCAAGTTGTAGCTTAAGCCTTTTCAGAAAAGTGAAGGGTGCATTTCACTCTAATTTTTGAGGGATACCTTCCGTCGCTGTTTGGATTGGAGAAGTGTTCAGTAAATAGCATTAACCCAGTTGGTGGAAGACATAAACATAAACATAAACAAAAGGCACAGGGGAGAAGCAACCGGCAGAAATGTACAACAATCACATGACCACAGGCTGTCAGAAGCCATATGTTACCAAACTAAAAATACCGACACCCTGCTGGGACTCCTGCCTATGCAACAGCGCGTCTGTGAGCATTTGGAAATCGCATTCTCTAAACAAGACAACCTGCGTTACTCCTCCACTCAGCCCTCCAGCCAACGAGCAGCCCGTGTCAAAGTGGAAACGCTGTGGAAAACGAACACAAGAGATCTGTGTTCAATCCTAGCTGAGGTTTTTGGCTCCTCTATCGGGTTGCTGATTGTGAAAGCCGTGCAGTGTGGACCATGGGGAGCCCCCTCCCACTGACTGAGTAATATCCATATCAGAGGTCAGCTCAATTTGACCACCACGTGTGTCTATTACAGCTTATGTGTCTGGAAATATATGGTGCATGAAGCTGTTTAGTGTTAAAAAGAGCAGTATGAGATCGTCATGGTCCTGGATGTTCTCCGTGGTCCTGTGCAAATGTGTACTTATTTAATTTGCTCTATTGTGCACAGTTTTCTTCAGACAGCTGTTTGACACTGCTGCATAGAAAATGGGATTCTCAATCTGGCCAGTATGAATTATGCATTCCTCCGGGACCAGAGACAAATTGGTCTTCTCATAAAATGACACAATAAAATAGATTTTCTTAAATGATATAGATTTTTGGATCTTTAGGGTTAATAAGGTGATTGAAATGATATGGGGGACAGAAGTGCTAATTACAAACGATATCATGTTACATACGTGACCAGGTGGTAAACTGGAAAAGAAACTATGAGATTGTTTAGTATTTTGTGCAGTAATAAAAAAGTAATATCACTTTCAGTAAATGGGTTTCATTCACAACAACTTCTAATGCACAAAAGGAGAGACACAACTTTCACCTAAAAATGTTCCAAAAGCAAACAATTGCAATGCAGCTTCTATTCTCTGACGTTTAGTATTAGTTTTGTTTTTATTCTCGTGGTTTTTAATTTGAAAGCGGATATTCCAATGGGCTAAAAGTAATGCAGTTTGAAGTAATGTCAGCAAATCTTAATTTATTTATATTGAGTTCACAGAAATAAGGGAAAACGATCAAAAATTACTGTTTTATATAACCTGTGAAAATACAAATTCTGCAATAAAATACAGAATTAACTGACAGCGTCTTCTCTTGTATTTAAAAATAGTTCTTTAATGTTGTCTTTTCAGTTTCAGAATAAATAGATTTTGGGAGTTGATATGTATAAGGAGTAAGTTCTGAATCCAACAAAAGCTAGCCCTTGCCTGAGGGAGGCGGGGGGTGGGATGCTACGTATTGTCTAAGACCCTGTTTTTTTAAACTGGATATAATACATACATCAATGCTGAATTAATTGCCTGCTTTGTAGCAAAGGATATAAAAGGCAAAAGCAGAGACCGCAGAAAGAATATCTATTGTGATTCTTCACAAGGGCCACATTCATTTTCATTAACAACTGCACAAAAAAGCAACTTCTCTGAGGAAAATGGGATGCAGCATTTGGCAGCAGCCTGCCTGGGCTAATACATTAACCTTAGCCCTCCTCAGTGTCGTTAAACTACGCTGCTTCTTTCAGAGTATCAAAGAATTGTGAATGGGGGGGACGGGGGGATTTGGGAAATAATATTATGGGGTTGGTAGAAAACATTTCAACTGCTTTCCACTAGAATGAAACGATTCACACCAGGCTAAAGGCCGTATTCACAAATCATCCAGCCCGCGTTGTGGGCCATTTTTTAATAGCAAACTCAAAAGCTTTCAGTTCTTGCCCAAAAAAAAAACCTGAAGGCTTACTGGCACCCCTTCCCACTCTTAATGAGAGAGAAGAACTATAACGCTTTAATAGCACTGGAGATATGAACAGTCCTACGATTGTGCCAGACAGGACTCCAGGGTCTCTCCGGCAGTTTTGATGAGAGGATATGTTGAAGATAAAACCGAACCCGGGTCCCGTGACCTCTCAGTGACAGGCAGGCGTGTTCACTGACGAGCCACTACAAAAGCTGTGTTGAGAATAAGCATTCTTCTCCTCCCCTCCACCTTGCGAATACCTCATCTCCCTCACAGACGGCTCTCCCTGCCAGCGACGGGATCTGGAGCCACAGTTGGCCGGTCCGACGGGCTTGTGTGTTCAGCCAGGGTTTGCGAAGCCGTGGGTGTAGCAGCGAGGTGGGGAAGACTGGAATTAATAACCAGTCCAATTACCCTGCTGGAATTCCTCAGACACCGAGCCTGTGGTAATCTGGGGCCATTACGGCTAGGCATCCTGGAGCTCGATCAAAGGTCTGCCTCGTGCCTCCACGGGGCCCAGCCCTTCACTGTCACACTGAGCTACTGAACACACTGCCACCTAGCACTGTCACACTGAGCTACTGAACACACTTTTTGGGGAACCACTAAGCTACAGTACTGATATAATGAGCTGGAAGTGTGGAAGGGCTGATGCTTTTCTTGTCAAGGAAATGTGAACATAATATTTGACATTACAAATGACCAAATGCATCTGGAATACTGTATTGAATGGATACAGAAAATGTATGCTCCATAAACCCCACCAAAACTATTTTCATTTCTTCCAAGTTACACTCTGTCAAGGGTCTGGTGATTTTTATGTTCCAGTAAGTCAACATTTCCACCTCTATAAAAATTGACATCTACGAGAAAGAGAAATTAATGTTACAGTATCAATCTTGCTTTTATTTATTTTACTTTCCCTTCCAACAGTGGGCAGAGAACGCAAGAGAGCGGCCATTAAGACAGGCTTTCTTCTCTCTCTTCCTCGTGTTACTCAGGGATTCCCTGCTGCAATTATTTCATAAATTAAGCTGCTCTTCCCTGACATTCACAAGCAATGGGGAGGAACAGAAACACCAGCAAAATGGGAGCCACGAGAGAACAATATAGAAAGTACATCTTAAATAGTATTTATAGGCAAATAAATTACACTTTTTGCGAAGACGGTCCCTTTAATATCACGCCTGAACTCGTGACAGGTAGTGACTGCCAAAAACTAGTCTCCCCTTGAACCCCAGTCTGTTTTCGTTTCTCTGGTTATTATTCTCATACTCCTAACATCCCCAGGGATACTCCAGAGGCCTCATAAAGACGTGATGTGTGTGTGTGTGTGTGTGTGTGTGTGTGTGTGTGTGTGTGTGTGTGTGTGTGTGTGAGCTGTTTTAATCATCCATACTTCCCTATTATTTCCTCTCTGGTTCAGTGTTAACAAATATTCCTTTTTATTTGTGTAGTAGAAGCCAGCGTGGACAGATATAAGATGGTGCACGTGAACTAAATTGTGTGGGTAGTTGTGCGTCTATATGTGCTGTCCTTTTGTGTGCACATGCTTGTGTGTGTATGGATGGGTGTAAATCCAGGAATGGTAATATAGCATGTGTGTGCAGCTGTATTGAACAGTGTGAGCAGATTTGTTTCTGAAGGACCTGAAGACAGCGTAGACTGGAAGTGGCCAAACAACCCCCTCCACCCCCCGCAGCCCCCGCAGTGGGAATATACTCTTACAGCTACCAGTGGTGGTCCATTAAAGAGGTTTATTTGTCCAAGGATTAGCCGCAGAAGCCCGGCAACTTTCTCAGCATTTTTTTTTCCGGCCAGCGTTGCTATGCATCCTGGGAAGGGGCTAGCTAGTTGTGGCACCCTTGCCAGAGCTAACCCTTTGTCCGCTGCCGGATTTGCATTCTGCTCCTCACCCGGGGGTGGGGGGGGATCTTCCGCTGTGAAGACTCTCTCAAACTGGGCCCCCCAGTTTTTTAAAGATTAGGAAGACAACACCAGCCCCCCAGAGACCCGCACTGAAGACCGCACTAGGGGAAATGAATGCAGTGAAACGGCCGATTCAGGAGTGAAAAATTAGAGCCCCTGGAAACGCAGGCTGGCGTCTAATCAGTGTTTTAAAAGTACAGAAGTGGACTTATTTGACCTGTAACTCTAACTCCCCATCCCCACCCCGCCACCCCACCTACCCGCCCACATTTACGCTACAGATAAAAATAAACTACGTCGTGTTTGATGACGGACTCTAAATGAAACCCTTTCACCATCTAACGTTCAATTTATTCGAGCACATGCTCTCTGCATTCGGGGAATGTTAAGTGGGAGCGCAAATAAATAAGCAACCTGAGCATTAGACCAAATTACCTCATCAGAGCCCCCAGCACTCCCTGCCAGATTGCTGTAAATTAGAGCAGATCACATTTATCACACACAGGGCATTTTTTTAATGGATTTTAAGGAACATTACTCCCCCTCAGAACCTTAGTTTGATGATAGCTTTTAATTAGGATTAGGCTTGTTCATTATTTATGTAACAGTCAGAAGTATTTCTCTGTTTTCTTTGACTTGGACAATATTATTTTTACATGTAAGTATTCTATATCGGTTACAAACCATTTCAAAAGTGTACAGCTCTGTCTGGACAGATGTTAGTGCCCCATATTATCACAGAAAAGCCTTGTGGAATCTAACCTGCAATATACTGAGACACTGTCATGCCAAAGCACATTGTTTGGTTGACTGGCAACTGATTGACATGATACAGGGTGGATGATTCACACAACTGTATTGTGAACATTGTGATATTTGGCACACATACAAACCGGAGAATGGGGAATATGGGTCCATTCACAACAGCAGCACACACCAGTGACCAATATTTCATGTCAATGCTAGTTTAAATGATGTTTGACAGTAGATTCCCTATGCTACCATTGTGTGTTAACCACATTTCATTGCTCCACCATGCAAGATTTGCATGAAACAGTATTTTGAATAGGCCAGCCAACATTTATAAGCACTCTGTGACTGGCCGCCACATCGTTATATTGTTTTTGTTTCTCGAACATCTGGTGGCAGGAGGACACACAGTATAGCCGAGACCAGAAAGAATAAGAAAATCATGCTGCACTAATTTAGACACGACAGGAGAGGGAATTGACTGCTCTGCATTTAAACCTTGACCTTGTTAGCTAATCTGGAAACATAATCAATAACATACTATAATTATTATCAATATTTAACCACACCGTCAGACAGAAGCTCAATAAGTATTACCTGATGTCATAGTGCTGTCTGTCCTATAAACTATATATTGTCACAGACCTTAAAAGGTTTACTTTTTACAATCACTAGTCATAGCGGGGGGAGAAGCCACAGCTCTCACAGATAAAACACAGCTGAAATGTGCAAATGTCACAAAACCAATTCATATCAAATAAAAGACTAAGCATCCTGACACAGCTCTAAACTACAGAAGATATACGGCGAGTCAGAAAGACGTTGCCAGTGCCACACATACACACACCCTGGTCGATCTTGATTACATGCCAGTGAAGACGGGGAACCCTATTCGACCGCACATAGATTGTGCTTAGTTTTTACAATCTACCTATTGATTTTTCTTTTAAGATAATAGGCAGACTGTGGAGGCTTGTATGAGACTCTGGTGATGAATGTGGTTCCTGGGACGCAGAGATTTCGGCTTCTTGACGCGGGTAGCAGGAGTGCTGTTCCCCGCGGTGGTTTCAATAACCTGTCAGTCACTAACAGAGTACTGTATTAACTAATGGAGGACTGAACCTGCTATGTTTAATTATCCTTTGGCCTTGTGCCGTGTGATTGAGGTGTAGTGAAATGTGGGCCAGAACATTTGCATTGCAGATGACCTTGAATGCATGAGATGGTATTATATCATTAGGTAGTGTATTTCACTATTCGCTTAGACTTCCTTTGCTGGTGGAAACGTGTGGGAAATGATTGCCAATGGGAAGCTAATCTACTCTCTAATCTCCTCATCCTAATGCTTAATATACAAGTCACCCAATAAAGAAACCTCTGCTTTGACAAAGTAAGGGAGGCTGAAGTATTTTCAGTACGCAGTGTTTCCCTACCTAATCAGCAAAATAAATAACAGTTGGTTGAGTCCTTGCATCGTGTGAAACAATCAAATCTAACATCCATTTTTTTTGCCATATTATATACAGGCCAGCTTATTTCTATTTCTTAATAGCACACTTAGTGCACTGTGCCTTCCTTGTAGCCAGGGGGCGCTCTGAACATCATGGAGGAATCTGACAGTGATTGAAGACTCCAAGCTGACAATGTGATGTTCATTAGACAGTGGTTTTCTGTGACTGTGGCTGGGAACTGAACAGGAAGTGTAAATGATAGCCCGGTTCTGACCTATTCCTCCCTTTCAGCTTCTGTTCAGCTCGTCTGTGGTTTGCAAGCTCTTGGCTAATTCACTGCACATCTTCCTTATTTTATTTCCAGTAATAAAATATCTCCGCAACGTTCCAGTGATACATAAAAGGAAGACATTCCAGACATTTTTGTTCAAAAAGGGGTTGGTTACCACTCGGCAACTACCTCGCCAAATCACGTTCAAATTGTTTTCTTAATAATACCAACCCCACCAAAAGCAATTAAATAAATAAAACAATTAAATAAATTAGTCCATGTGTGTCTTAATTAAATTTCACAGGGGCTGAACACAGACTTATGGAAAATATAGGTTATTCCCCAGCGGTTTCACATAATCACTGGTTGTTTTAAACCACAGTTGGTATTTCCTATATTGTCATCGTCTGATTTCGATTTCGATCCTTTTTTTAATTGTTGTATTTTGTGAACCAGAATTATAGAAAAATAAAGGAATCCTGAGGAATGTTTTATATTGGAAACCACAGGAAGGTTGTTGAAATTAAAGAGAAGACTGTAGTCTATTTATTTGTACCAACTACTCCAGCAGTAATCAGTTCAAATACATGAACCTTTTTAGTTGAACAAATAAGCCAATAACTGGCAGAGGTTGCTAAGGATCTGCTAGCTCTTTCACTTGGCGATCAAATTAATTGTTTTTGTTCAGCAGAGATGTGTATCAAAATCACCATAATCCAACAGCAGAAACATGCAGTTGTTTATAACACACTTTCTACTTACGGTTTATGGCTGTTAAAAGAGAAGATCAGCTTGTCCTGTTTTCACTGAATTTGTTATTACTGAAAAATCTCAGCTTACTAATGACCGCATTAACTAAACCCAAACTGATCCAATGTTTCTTTTATGACACACACACCCTGTTTGAAGTGTGTTCTCATTTCGAGCTGGTACTTTTAGATCCAAAGAATATTCATTTGTATTATTTTTATTTTTTCTATTAAGCCATAGCTTTTCATTCCAAAATATATACCGTATAACAATCACTGGTTTATTACACTGGCGCCAGAGTATCTAGTAGTACTATATTGAAGTATATATACAATAACACATTCTCTTGATTCATTAATCTATTGTGAACAGCACAGAAAACCAGTATATGCTTTATGTAATGAACAACTGCTGGCAAAGGGCAGTTCAGCAAGTGCCAGGGCTGTGCTTAAAATGCCCAGTAATAGAATTCAGTGCTGAATTGAATTGAGCTATATATCTGTCCTCAGTTTCTTGCATGTCAAGCCAACTGTCCTTGTAATGTAATTGATCACGTCGTAATAAGGATCAACACAGCTGTGCTGGTGAGATCCCATCATTACAAAGGCCTCACTTTTCAAGAGTTCACCCACTGTCATTTATCAGGATGAATATATGGACAAGCAGCTCGGAAATGGCATACTGAGACCAATGAGTGAGCCACTGCTTATAATAAATATTCATATTGTCTCCAGCGCACTTCCTGGTTTCTTCATTCCGCTTGAAATCGAAGGGCGAGAGGTTTGGATTGTGTACATTCTGCAAGACATCTCCGTTCACGTTTTTTTCTCATACGT
Source organism: Amia ocellicauda (assembly GCF_036373705.1). Lineage (NCBI taxonomy): Eukaryota > Metazoa > Chordata > Actinopteri > Amiiformes > Amiidae > Amia > Amia ocellicauda. The sequence continues at coordinate 42,865,761 of NC_089856.1, read as the reverse complement.
TTTCTTTTAACGTTTTTACGCATTCAAAGCAAGGCAGTCGATCATTCAAAGGAGTAATTGGCAGCAGACAGTTGGCATCTCTAAGCATTTAGTATTTACAGACAACACTTTTCTCTCATTAGTCACTGAGATAAGCCTCAGTAAGGCAAGGAATTATTAGCGGATTGTTATGTTATATTGTTTTCTGTTACTATGCATTTCCACTCAGATTTTGGATGAAAGCACACCCCAGCACTGCACGAGGTGGTGACGTTATCTGTCATGTATCAGTGCTCTTACAATCAAACTCACTGAGAGCTCACAAAGAGCCCTGTACACGCCTAGCCGACAGAAAGTGATTTTGACGTGTGCAATGAATTGGAAATAGTATAATAGTATATATCAAAGTATAATCGGTGTATTCAGACAAACAAGCAGTTTATAAGAAAGTGGGAGCGGCTCTGTATCTCTGGGTTTGCTGTGTCAGTGCGGTAAAGAAAAAAAGCAGCTAATGGATTTTTACTTACTGAGGAAACAGAGTGGCTGCCTGGAAACTTGGCCTAAACACTGTGAGCGGCTGGACTGGGGCAGTGCTACTGAATACGCACTGCCATGCACTGGCCCCAGAAACACACAGCATCTGAAAGGGATTGTTCAAATGCCCGTAACTGCCAAAGAGTGACTTTTCTCTCATCGCGCTATTCAAAGTTTCCATTACATTCATTTTATTCAATTACCGATCATCATCTAGTTTTATGAAACGCATTCGATTCTCACAGATGATTCTCCATGAGTGGAAACCGCTAACTGACCAAATGCCAGCAGAGCATCATGGGAAATTTCCACTCATCTCTCTCTCTCTCTCTCTCTCTCTCTCTCTCTCTCTCTCTCTCTCTCTCTCTGCATTGTTTTCAGTTTCAGTCAGTTGTGTATCCAGGATGCTTCAATCATCACAACATTACAGGTGAGAGGAAGCAGCCCTGTGCCATGGCAAGACTTTCGCTGAACGTTGGTACCAAGGGAGGGAAGATGAAAGCCTGCTGGGGATAAATCACTTCTCCATAATCCTGCGACCCCCTGTGGCTTCTCAGGCATCTGCAGGTTTGGAAAGTTGGCCGTTCCGTCCACATCAAATTCTCAGATTGGCATTCTGGGATTTTAGTGGATGGGTTCGATGGCGTGTAGGTTGGACAACATGTGATTTGGCTGAAGCAGTAGCAGAAAGCCCATTGAGTAATTGGCGATTCCAAATTGGAGTGGAAAAAGGTGGGTGGGGATTAATTGGACAACCTAAATTGTCCTAAATCGAAATATTTATATAAGCAAAACCTTCAAGAGATGTATCTGGCTTTCATTATTGTCTTTCTCTTGCAAAAGAAGGGAGAGAATTATGCTTCTGTGTGCTTTACCACGAGTGTTTATTGTTTCCAATGCATATTTTTCCAGTGAACGACTTCAAAAGAACAACTCCTTCAGCCTCAGTTCAAAGGCGTGGATGTCATTCCGGTTACAGTCGCCCCCTCCTTCCGGGGAGATAAAGTGTCCAGTCTGTGCGTGTCACGGCAGAGGGAGACTATGTATCGAACTCCATGTCTCTCCTCCATAATACCACAGGACTGGGGTAAAGTGACACTGAGCTATCCCAGCCATGTATAAATGCCCTGCGAATAACACTTGATCTTTCAGAGCACATACTGTAAACACTGCACTGGAATGGCGGCAGTGTAAAAGAATACCGGCTTTTTTCACCGTACCGCCCCCTGCGATCTTTCTCGACATGATAGGGAATGTGCTAAAACTTAATCCCTCCACATAACTGTCAATGCCTGCCTTTCAGCTTTGAGTATCTTATACTATATTGTTACAGAACCAGGAGGGCTGATGTATTTGCTTTTCTTGGACTCTGCCAGAATTCAACTGTGAAGCCCTGCTCATTGGAGGAGATGGGAAGGTCTTTTTCAAACTTGGATTGCTCTGGCCCTCATCTGTTCCGTCTACAAATACCAAACCGTACATTACTCGGCATTACATTCCTTAAAGAATGTGAGCTACCTTCGCCGAATCCTTCAATGACTCTTCGAATGGATAACAGATTCAGGGTCTCTTGTTGGGTCTTGCTCTTCAGAAGGTTGTTTTCTGACTCGCGAGAAAGCTATGGATTTAATGGGCTTTTCTTCTGATTGTTGAAGCATTTACACTGAATTGTATTCTGTTGAACCACTGAAAAGCTCAAGGCCGCTTTGGAAGTCATAGTAGGCTGCATACTAATGTTAACAAAACAAAACACAGCTACTGATCTGCTGTTTTTCCACTGCCTGCGTTCCTCTTAATGCAAGGCAACTTAATTTATTATGGAATCTGTGGCTTTGATCTCATGTAAACACACACACAGTTTAAATCCACTCAGCCGCTAATGACTCTTTTCTGTTGTGCTGTCTTTCTGTATTGTTGAATGACAGGCACAAATCTCATGAAGAAGGAGATGGAAGATCTGACAAAACACATCCACATGAGCACCCACAAAAGCCCCAGTGAAATCCTGTGCTCGGCTTTGACGTGTCCCTTTCTTGTGCTACAAGCGTACGACAATACAATGTAGAACAGTTGCAGAAAAGGGAAAACGGCGAGGCGAAGTATTAAAGTTAGCCGTCACCATTTAGGCCTCACACTGTTGAGCGGAGAGCTCCAGAAACCTCGCAGCACCCCCCACCAGGGTCCCACAATTGCCAAAAACAATTTTCTGTCTCTTTCCACATCAGTGGGCTGTGTTTTTGTATGGCTGACTGGAACCCATTCAGCTTTGTCAAACACGTCCCTTTCTCTTCTCCTTTCCAGCCCTGCTCCATGAATACCAAGCAGTCTGCCAGTCTGAGCTCGGGACCACATATTTCGCGGGGGCCTGCCTCCCAGCCTGGCAACCCCACTTGGCTGTCATTGTGAGGCCTCGCCAATTAACCGACAATCAGCCACCGTGATATGCAGATGCATTCAGGACCGGGCCGATCGTTAACCCTGCTGCTTCCGATTGCCCTGTAACACCAGAGGGGCCACCTCCCCCCGAGTCACCCCAGCTCTTGTCTGTTGGCGGGACCAGGTTTCAGATAGAGGCCTGCTGCTGAGATGAGAAGTGGTGCGGGGCTCTAATGAAAGCAAGAGCTGGGTTTGCAGATTGACTGAAGGCACGGCTCTGGAAGGGATGCCTGTAGCACTGGACACTGGACAGAACTGCGTATGGGTGCGCAAAATGAAGACTTGAAGGATTGCAGACATGATTGTGGTCGTTCGGGATGGGGAATAGTATTTCTGCACTTATAATGAAGTCCACAATACTTATAGTTCTGAGGAAGCTTTAAAAACTGGAATTGTATCTGGCATCCTAAACTGTTATATGTCAACGAATGTACTATAATCAGATGTGCATTGAAATGACTGTATTCTTCTGATTAGTATGTATTGCAACTGCGAGTCTCAGCCCATAAACCTCAAGATCCTTTTTATACTTTATAACAATACAGCAGTTGGGAAGATGTGAAATTTGAGGGAGCTGAAACATTTAAACACAGTCAAAGTAAGGACGAAGGACATACTGGTCTGGAGACTGAATTCACCTTCTTGATTTTAAGCTATTTGTTATTTGGTGATTAGTTTAGTTTTGGATATATATACTTCTTTATACTAAGCTTATTTGTGCACAATATAATTTCTGAGATTGTTAACAAACATTTTCAGCCTGGAAAAAAACTAAAGAGGGTGTAAACGGGTTGTGTAAATCAGGGGTGGCCAACCCTGTTCCTGGAGAGCCACAATCCAGCAGGTTTTCCAGGTCTCTCTAAATCACCAATCACTGGATATCTGGATTACGACACTTCTACAAATTAAGACCCACAATTGGCTCAATGAAGCGGTTAACGATCTGGATAAAACAAAAACTTTTAGGCCCTGTGGCTCTCCAGGACCAGGATTGGCTACTTCGGGTGTAAATGATTGCCTCTTTATAGAAATCAACCAAGTTTACATGACCTGTCTGGTGCCCCGTTTCCACTGGCAGACACGTCCAGACACTTAAACGGGTGTTTCCACTGGCTTAAGTGGATCAGGTTTTGTGGACGGTTAACTATCTGGTGCCAAACGTGGCCGTAAGCGTCCATCACCCACTGAGGAAATACTTCTCTTTCAGAAGCGGACATGTGTGCTTGACTTGTAGACAGACATGGAAGAGATCAGCTACATTATGTCGGAAGATATAATCTCAAGTGCCGTGTGGGATCATGAAGAAATTACAGTTTTATTAGCAGCATGGAGTGAAATCCACATACAGAAACAATGACTGCTTACAGTTAATATCCGAGTGTATTAAAAACTTGCCGAATACGGATTTCACAGGACCCATGAATCGTTAAATAACTGAAGGATTATAATGAGAGCGGCAGCCAATTTTATTAATATTTTATGAACAACTGGACGGTGATTAAGGCTGTTGTTTTGTGAATGGTTTGCAGGTCTGTTGTATTACAGCCCCACAAAGACAATCAGTGTGAAGGTGAACTCGATTTAGTTAACGTGTGCCCATTTACAAGTTAAATAAATGAATGAATAAATACAGCAGATCTGGGTTTCCCTCTAAAACATTAAGGACTGGTTTAATAAATGCATCCATAAGTCCATAAACACCATGACTGAAACGTGCACACTTTAGTTAAATTATAACCTGCTATATTGCAGCTGCTGTTACTGTATGATTGATCGTGAAACGTATGTATTTTATTTCAACTGTAACTTGCCCTGGTTAAGGACATCTGATAAGTAAATCTAAAAATAATACGGCAAAAAGTGTTGTTTGCAGTTACAAATCTGTAGTAAGAGTAATAAGTTAAGGCAGTCAAGTAGTGCCATTTAAAATACATATCTACTAGCATACATCTTGATGATGATTACAATAATAACAATAATACTAAATAGCCATTTTTTTTTATTTTGTTTGCACGTGGAAATGTTTTCTTACGGTAACGTAATGCTTGTCTGAATATAATGTTGTCTATACACGTTTAGCTCTTCCTAAAGGAATACAAAAGTCCTCCCACATCAGGCTCTATCGCTCGTGGTGTTGTTGTTTTCAAAACGAAATACAAACCAAACCCACAATCGCTCTGCTCCTCCCACAACAGGGACGGACTTCACAATGGCCTGGTTTTACAAAAAGCTCTGGGATGCATCACGGCACGGCATGGACGCTTAAGCCAGTAGAACCGAGGCATTTATATAGTTCATTATTTTAAGTGATAGGTGCAAATATTTGACTAAAACTGTGTATGTACAGCAAAGCACAGAGAGTGCAGACACGCAAACAGACCGGGAATGGGACGGGCACTCACTGTGGCGGTGAGCCGGGGTCCATGCAGCTGAGTGTAGAGGATGGCGTCATTGACCTGGTTGCGAATGCCCAGCAGCGCCAGCTCCAAGTCGTGGGCGCCCGCCATGGCGTTGGTGAGCTCCTCCAGGGTGGAGATGTATTGCCGCCAAGGCCGGTCGAGCTCGGAGAGGCTGGCCAGGCAGCCGCGGATCACGTTGTGGCAGTAGCCCACGCAGGGCTTGATGAGGGTGAGGCCCTGACAGTGCGAGCAGTACTGCATGCGTACCAGCGCCCGTCCACACTCTCTGCTCAGCGCCATGTGCTCGGTGATGTTCATCACCTCAGCACCCACGCTCAAGGCCTGGCTGAGGGCCCGCCCGGCACGTAGCGAGCGCGCCAGCTCCTGGACCAGCGCCCGGGGGTGCGGGCCGAAAGGGTTGACGTCGTGCCGGGTCATGCGCAGACACTCGCTGTGCTCCAGGCTCAGTTCAGCGATGCCCGGGTTGACCAGTCGGTTGTAGACCAGGGGGAAGAGATTGTCGTAGAAGCGTTGGACAGCCCCCTCCACCGTGGTGTTGGCACCCAGGATGTAGAGCGACAGGTCAGTGAAGAGCTCTGTCACGTGCGCCCGGGCGTCATGGGCCAGGGCCTCATACGCGCTGTCAAACAGGGAGCAGGTGTGGTTCCGGGTGAAGGAGACGAGCGACTGGAAGGTGTCTGCGGGGAGAGAAGACGCACTGGTGAAGAGAATCGCCGAAATCGATCAAATTCAATCACAAAATCCCAATCCCCTGCTGTGACAGGGTAGTGGCTTCATAAGTGACAATGACAATCAACCACCACCTATTGTTCACTGCAGACAATCAGATCTTTACTGGAAGAATAATTTTTCAACCGTCACAATCTAATTGATTTTCAGCTACTGGCTTTCAATGGCAGCTGGGTATCTTTGGAGGTCAACTTGAGGGGCTGATAATAAGTTGCATAGAGATGTTTTGTGTGAATGCAGACTTACCTTGTGATTTACAATTTAACAAACACTGCATTTACTCATCAAAGAATATATTTTAATGGCAAGCCAAATTTAAATATTATTGTCTTGCTTCAAATATTTCAAGAGATCTCAAAATACTTTTCAGATATTTTGAAATAAATTTGAGATATCTAAAAAAGTATTCCAGATATCTTTAAATGAATTTGGGATATCATCAAATGAATTAGAGATATCTGTAAATAAATGAGATATATCAAATTCATGTTGAGATATCCCTAGACAATTTAATGATATCTGGAAATATTTCAAGGTAGCTGGAAATGCAACTTGAGATATATCTAAATGTTAATTTGGTTTTCCATAATTTCCATGAATTTATATTATGACACATGTGAGCTCATATCAGGCAAGATGTACACAACAATTCAGGATCTTTGAATATTACAAAAACTCTGCAGATCAGTGGTTCCCAGCCCGGGTCCTGGAGGCCCCTGTGTCTGCTGGCTCTCTGTAAACCACTGCTGTAGATCACCAAAATATGAACAAAATGCAAAGTCATGAAATAAAACATAATACCTTTGGTTTGTGGCTGATGTTTGGGAATAGGAATAAATTACAGAGAGATAGAAAGTGCTCAGTGGGGTTTCTTGTTTCTTATTCAGCACAGACCCTTCCAGACAATTGTGGGTTCATCAAAGCCTGTAGTGGAAATGGTAATGACATCTTCTGAAGGGTCTTAAACACGGGGAAAATTAATCCTCTGGATCCCGGGTCCAGCTCAAACAGAAGCAGATCGCATGAATGGTGCCCAGAGTTATAAATTGCCCTCTCAGTTCCAGAAGGGGCTTAGCTGGGGAGTAAATGATATTGGACAGCAATAACTCACATGCTTCCCTCCCACTGTGGGAAAGAGTAGGGCCACTGTGGAGACAGGGAGGTTCTCCCTGGGCTTCTGCATGCCTTATTTGTTAGGAAAACAGGCAGGGTCGGAAGCTTTTAGTCGGGAGTGATTTATTCTCATCTCAGCGCTGTCTCCGCTGAGGACACCTCCCTCAGATAAACTAAACCTTTCCGCTCTCAGTCCATCAAGGGGCTTTGTGGGACTGGGGCAGAGGGATCGCCATAAACCTTTCAGCCATTCATCAGTTCTTCTCCCAGTTGGCCTTTTCGAACCCCATCCTTCAGCCTGCTGGAGTGTGTGTGTGTGTGTGTGTGTGTGTGTGTCTGTGTTTCTGTAAACTTAACTTGCCATCACTGTCCTTTGTCATCTCAGGAAAGGTGCCACTGAAAACTGTGTGTACCACTTAGCTGTCCCAGCACACAGCTGGTTAAAGGTCAGACAGGGCACTTTCCCAGCTCAGCCTGTGGGTGACAACTCTCATTTGATTTACGTCATTTGATCATGTGCAAAATCATAAGAGTAAACCCAATTCTTAAATCAATTTCTTCAGGTCGACATAAAGCAAAGAAAACACAACACTTAATTACTTAATTGCTCTCTCCCTTTCATTCTTTCTTTTTCTCTCTCTTTGGATGAGAGAACAATTTTGGTTAACTGAACTTGACAGAGCTATGTAGGCCTTCCTCACCAACCCCGATAGGTGTGTGGTCTTGTATGCATCTCTGAGATGAGTGCCTGTGTCCATGCTTATCGTCTTTATAAAAGGGAAATTTTACATCAGTAGACGTCAACTCACAATAAGCTAACAAAACACAATCACTCTTCAAGTGAGTCTCAGAGCAGTGTGGTGTGCAGATTTAGTACTTACATGCATGCTTCAATTTCCAAGACAGACAGTACTTCCACTTTTTACATTTTGTTTAAACATAAATGGAAATTCCCAGCCAAGGGGTGTGGGTCCATAAAGCACTGTTGGGAGACTTCATAAAAGAGCTAAGGGTGACCAAAAGTTCACTGCAAAAACGCCACAGGTGAACACCCACAGAAAAAACAGTGGTTACTTCTCTGACATCTCTTTCCATCTTGGCATAAGAATGTATTAGCGAAAGAAAAGACTAACCTTTATTCAATACAATATACACTAAATATATAAACCTGATATATATTAAACTAGTACCTGTATAGACAAGTGTTCAGACAGAAAATCAATTTCACTATTGTTAACCCCTGGCAGAAAGTCCTCATTCATATCCCTGTGCGGTGGATTCAGAGTCCCCTGCTATGCCACCTGCTGGGGCGTGTGTGACCGCAGCCTTGGCAAGGTTAATTGTTTTCCAATGGTGCCGGCCCCCTGCCCTGCCCTGCCCCACTGTGCTCTTGTCAGCGGTGATGTCAGCCTGACCCCCAGCCCTCTCGCCAGACTCGGCTGCCCTGCTCAGGCACTGATGTCAGCCCTCTGGCATCCTGTCACATGGAGGAGCCGCAGCAACTGCAGGGGAAACTGAGACCGAGGGCCTGAGAGTGCCAGCTCTGCTCTACACACACACACACACACACGCGCGCGCACACACGCACACACACACACGGACACACACACGCACACACACTCACACACTCACACTAAGACAACACCTTTAACAAAGGTTGCTTTCTCTCCAAGCTGAGAACAACTCTGTCACATCACCTTCCAATTATTTTTAATTATTTAGGTCCCTGAAGCCACGACTTCAAAGTGGTTTCAGTGGATTCGTTACAAAACACCAACTGGAACAGAAACAGTGTAAAGTGTTTTTTTATGCAATAGTGGCTTCAACAAGTATTTGAATATAGTACTAAACCTTCAGTACTAACTATTGCTACTATTGTAGCTATGAAAATATGTATAATGAATTATGCATTGACAATGTTAAAAACTAATCATAATTCTAATTAAATTCTATGCAAACATCCGCTCTTGCAATTTTGATTGGCCGTTTCTTCTTGAAAGTACATGAAACAGCAATTGTATCATCACTGAGGACATCTCCATGAATTACAGGGCCTTTATGTTCAAAGCCCGAGGTTTGCATTCAGCCTAACAAAGGAAATGTAAACCAGAGCAATTAGCCAATTAACAAAGTGAATCCTGCCACAGAACAGTGTTGAGGAATAAGGAATAAGAATGCTTTAAGAGGCATGGACAACTCAAAGTATTGAAATAAAGTACCATTTCAAGTTCCATGAGGTTAAACTTCTCACTGTTTCCCCAAAAGTGTCATTAGGAAAAAAAACACACAGGTACATACTATAGAGCTTTCTGCTACAAGCACATATGATAGGCTGTGAGACACACACACACACACACACACACACACACACACACACACACACACACACACACCAACTCTCACAAAGAAAGAGAGCTCACCACACCACAGACACAACAGCTGTGATAGCTGATATTAATCCTCAGAGAAATGTTCGAGAATGTGATTACTTCCAAAAGCCAGCGAACGTGCTGTAAGAAAAGCTAAACATCATCGTTATGGGTGTGAGAAATCACAGGCCTCAGAGTCACAGGCAGTTCAGGACAAGAGACCCCCTCTGAAATGCAACCAATAACTCGATCTGATTCGGTGTGTCCTAAACTCTCAATAACTGGATAAGAGAAGGAAAAATTAAACATTATTTTTGAGTTTACACACTACCTCTGTAAAAGTCTCAAAAACGAGACCTTTCTGGATGAGATCACACATCGTTGACTGGACAGCAGTACAGTTACGTGTTTGGAACGGCATCGCTTCATTTATAAGGAGGGAAACAATTAATTCCTCCCCCTTGCCTTACCCTTGCCCACAATACAGTGAAATGTGACTTACTCCGCATGCATTGTTTCACAAGCTCCCCACCAAAATGCAATTGACACCTTGCATAGAGACACCCACAATAATAAAACTAAATAGCCCAAGGTGACAAACTCAGGAAACAATCTGAGGAAATAAAGGCCTAAATCCTTTGGTAACTTTTAAAGGTGTTGGGGAAACTGGGCAGCCAATCTCACTACCAAGCTGAGCAGAGAGAGAGTTAAACCACAATAGGCTTTTATGAAAGGATAGCATCATAACATGAAACAGACCCTTCATAAAAGCCAAAAGCAGCGAACATACACAATCCTGCACCAATCCAGGAGGGTTCACAACCCTGGAAGAAAGACCTACTAGAAAATCGAAAGAGGAACCAAACTAGGACGTGCCGTGATGGATTATTTAAGAGCAGAAGAAACCAATCTTAAAGGTTATTTAAGCTTTTAATTTAGGTTTTTAGCTTATATCTTAAATACAAAATGTTTCCAGTACTTCCAGACTGATTTTGGGGGTGTTTCTGAGAAGGAAACTCCGGCACCATGACATCATTGGCGTTGACCCCGAAGACTCCAGAGGACGATCTCTCAACAGAGATGAGAATGAGCGCAATCAAGCAATCGAAGGGGAACAATGGCTGCCAACGTGTTGAAGAGCTCATGGACATGTAAAGCATGACTCATCTTTGAGCTAGAGCTGGCTTAAATAATTCCACTCATTTCAGAACATTTTCCTTCATTCAGGCTACTCCACGTCCATAAGAATAAAACTTTAAGAAAATATGAGCGTTTTCCAAGATTTAATAGCAGCAGCATGTCATTCTGACTGAGACAGAGGAGTAAATCATGAGAGAATGGAACTGATCCTTATTGCCGAAGAAATTCTGCTCTACGGAGCCACAGTCATCCTGTACAAAATTTTTGTGGAAACTGTGCTTTTAATACAGCTGGGTTTCGGCATTACATACAATACTATGAAGTGCAAAGAGTGCTCTAAATTTATACAATTTATAATGTTGTATTAGGGCATTATATGGACTCTTAAAATCCCTACACGGAGGCTGCTATAAATTATCGGGACTTAATTACAACAGTTATTTAGATCAGTATTTTGTGGCAGCTCGAAGTTTAACGATAATGACTAAAAAGTGTCAGCACGGTTTAACCACAAAAACAAATGTTTCCAGCTAAATGTCGTGGCATTTCCACAGTTTCACCACAAAAATGACGTCTGTATACGAAGCTGCCCCTAGGCTTTTGCACCACATGGCCGCAAGAGTGAGAGCGTGCCGGGTAATGAGGAAAGGAGGCTCAGCGATGAACCGCATCAATGGTCTCTAACACGCACCGATGTCTCTGGTCTCGGATCTCGCCAGGCTGGCAGACAGTTCAGACATCCTACTCAGACCCATTTCCAGATGAAAGACACGAGGTGTTAATAAGGAAGGAGCCACTGGTCTTGTTGCCTGTAAAGAATCAAAATAACTTTCCCTTCCAAGGTCTGAGTAGGAAAAGTGTGGCATTGGGTACTGCATTTAACCCCAGCGGGCAATTACAGTTGTAGTTGAAAGCATTCAAGTTAGAGACACTACTTTACTCTGATAAATCCTGTTAATTAAATAAACATATTTATCAGTGATATCAGAGCTTACTGAACACTCATTCAGCCTTGAGAAAGCTGCCAAGATTTCCAAAGACTGAACCGATCCAGTTGATTGATATCAATGGAGTGACAGTCCTACATTTTCACACACACACACACACACACACACACACACACACACAAACACACAACCCTCCGTTTCAAATCAAGGGTGTCAATAACTATGATTGATTATGTCATATTTTTCAGTGTACGCACATACTTAAACACTAAGACTACATAACTTTTGTAGCCCTTCCTCTGATCCCTAGCTGTTCATGGACACTGAATTCCTGCCAGGAGCAAAACTGTCTTCTGTACAGCAGCCTAGCAATCTCAGCACTGAGCTCCCCAGACCAACCTCCTGCTAACTGTGACTGCTCTACCCCCCAGCCCCTACTCCAGGCCAGCCTGTGCCCCCGACTGCCACCCTGTTGTGGAGCTGTCAGGAGTTAACAGGTGGGGGGTAGGAATGTGCAGCCCATATCTCCATCAGCACGTCTGTAATTAAGATGGCAGCCCAGCTATAACAAAACTCTCCAAGATAAACAATTCCAGAGATGCCGGGGTAAAGCGATGCCCTGATCGAGGGGGAATATGATCGAGCCAGGGATCCGAAACCGCCATCCAGCTGGGGAGACGTTAGGGGTCCTTTAATTGAAATGAGCTTTAAATCCGCGGTAATCTGGGGCCTCAGAATCGGTCGAAAAGGGGGAGTCTGAATTTCACTGGCTAGAGGGCCATTTATGAGATAACAGCACCGCGGGACTGCAATTCATTACTCACTCATTATTGACATCCCCAGATTAGCTGGCAAGTCCCTGCCAAGGCCTTCACTCTCATCGTCTCAGATGAGCCTTTCCGAAAACATACATTGTCTGACAGCAACTTGACATGGGCGTGACGGAATAACGCTCGGCGTAGTTTAGTGCAAACATTTCTGCTTGAACAGACTGTCTTGCTCCGCAGGAGACACTGTATGGCATTTAAGGAAGGGAGAAGCCAGCTTAGATGAAAGGAAGGCAATTAATTTCTAAATATGGGAACTTTTAGCTTTATAGATTTTCTGCTTGCTAGCCTCAGAGATTAAAAAAATAAAAGCCTTTGAAGGGAAGAGAAAGTATATTTGAGAATATAGGCCCCTGGGCTCCATGAAAAACCCAAACCAGGATCCAGAATGGCACGATTCACACTCTGAAGGCAACAGAGATTCGTCTCGATGTCGTCATATTTCCACACCTTTTTACGATGTATTTCACACACAGCTTACTCTATACACAAGGGCTTTGCAATGGTCCTCAGATTGACAATATGGGGCCTCGATGTCTTGTGTTCAAAAACGTCTAAACAATGAAAGGGCTTTGTTTAAGAATCTGGGGAGTCTTTTGTTTTCATTAAGAGTGGCACACACTACACGTCACAAAGTGAAACCCACCAGGGCTGAGGCTTGCTCTCCATCTACGTCAATATGTTGCAATTGTTCCTAAAGCTGCATCCACGGGGCTAGGTTCCTCAGTCTTAAGAGAGCTTGAGCAATGCTTACCCCACTAACTAGCCCCCAGGTACAATTCAAAACAGGGCAATCTGTAGCGCAAATATTCCCTCACCATTGAAGGGAGTCAACCAAAAAGCAGTGGGTGACCATGCTGGAAACAACTACATGTATTGTAATTGGTAAATAATTTCTCAAGAGCTGAGTGGGAAAATCAGAGAAACACAGATGTTAAAACCAGACTAAGGGCCTTTTAATGATACTTTAAATTACGCAGGCAAGTACACACTGGAGGACCCAAACCAGAAGAGCGAATCAGGAAGTGCGAGGACAGGCAGCCAGGCCTACCAGCTGAGGGAGAGCTGAGGTAATCTTTGAGTTATCACCCAGATCTTCCTGGAAGGAGACCTGAGCAGCTTTCTTGAGAGTCAAGCGTGTGAAACTCTCGGCAACAACACTCCCGAGACCCCAGACTCTCCCTACCACCTTCCAGGGTCACGTGCTCCCACTTTCTCCCAGAGGTGCGCTCCTTAAATGCCACTGCCCTGTAAAGTACGTGTATAGTGTTTCCCAATTGTTTTGTCCTGCACGGAACACTTAGCTGGTGCAAACGTTTCCACAGACGACTCAGCCCCCCACCCCGGTGACAAAACACATGACAGTGATGATCTAAGGCAGATATAGATGATGTAGAAATCATGACAGTTATTATAGCTGGCTAAGAAAACACAGGAAAGCAAAATGTGATTAAAGAAATTAATTGAAACAACTAACTAACCTGACGCAGTTTGTTTTTGCAGACGGACACTCTGAACACACCCAAAATTGCGTCCGATTCCAGGCGTCTCACAAAGCAATCAGGCAGCAGTGATCGCTGCATCACACTACAGCGATTCAGCCAGTTTCACAAGAAACTAATTTGGTTGAGATCGCAGGCATTTGCCAGGAAAAGTCAATGCTATTGGGAACTGATGATAGAATCAGAAACAGCAACGGCGCAGAGGAGACAGACGCAAGCACTTAGTCAGAAGATAAATTTCCTAGCACGGACACTGAGGCACTTGGTACCTATATGTATTTATTTTTATAATCACTCAACATTATATCACAGCGCCAGAGAGGGGGGACGTGGAGGGTGGGGGCGGTCAGAGGAATGATAATATTTGATCAAATAAAGCACCCAGAACTAAAGGAAAGAATTTTGTTTTACAGTTTTTCTTTCAGCGCGCAGTCTTGGCAGCTGGCGGGTCTTTGAGAGCTGAGGGTTTCCGACTGAGCCAGCGAGTGCTTGGCATGGGTCCCACCCCAGCCAGCTTGCTCTCATTACAAGGGCTATAGCATTCCTGACAGAGCAACACAATATTTGTTTCGATCGAGCGCATCCACCCCACCGCACAGCCCATCCCCCCGGGAGGACTCGTTGGACCCCTGCGTCCCTCCTCTTGCCAATCAAGCCCCCAGCCCCCCTACAGCCACCCAGCCGCGCCCCACTGCCAGCCCTGATGCCCGCTTCCCATTCAGGGTGCAAGTAGGCGGGCACAGGCCTTTCTGGCGGCAGGGGGAGAAAGCCACTCCAACCACAGGCAGGAATGCACAGCCACCTTTACAAAAACAAGAACCGTAATAAAATGCAGATTTCCATTGAGATTTTTAAATATCCTCAAGAAATCCCCCTTGTAAAAAATTTTTTTAACAGCTGACAGTTGTTTTAAGCTTCGGCACCTCATTTTTACCCTTATCTTTCTTGACTGCACACACAAAAACCATGTCCTGAAACCCATCTGATATCCAGTCAGTCTAACTCTCTTGAATTGAACAGCAACTGCCAAACAATGTGAAAACAAAGAGAAAAAATTAGCAGTTTAGCAGAAATTTACTTGCTTTCTGGACAAAATCTCATTCAAGACAGTGAAAATGTTATGGAGTTGTATACCAATCTTAGTGTGTGCATCTAAGGGTGACATTGTCCTGTCATCAGAAACAAACACTGCAGTCCACACTCAGTCCAGTGAAATCGCTGACGTCGCTGTTTTAGTTTTGTGGACTGTGTCACCTCACAGTTGGACGTGCCGCAAAGGGTCATGGGAGACACTGGCAGCACTTAGTAGGCTTGGAAGGAAGGTCAAGGGCTCATATGGCTTCGGGGGCACAGGCACATCAAAAGAAACTGCCAGGGTGCAGAGCTTTCAACACGTTTCGCTGAGCGAGAGCTACAGCCCAACAGGAAACCAGTCTGAGTATATTGTGGATCGTGAGGAATACAAATGAATGCGAACCCGAAATCACAAATACTGCGCTCAAGGGGGTCTATGGACTCTACTTATCTACCCACAATTCCACTTGGGTTAACTATGGATCTGTAAAGAATCATGTCTTCATTTCACATCTATCCCATGCCATGATCCAGACAGCTGACTTCAATGTATGTGTCTGCATATGACTCAGCGTACAAGGCCAACTGCTTTGTGGGATGGCTTACATAAGGGCTGAGAGACACGGCGGCTTGTTTACATAAATTAGGCTCAGATTTTTAGTACCAAATAAACAAGTGCTATAAAAAGTTTTATAAACAGGAACGAATATGGCGGAGAGACAAGCTAACAAGCAAATGAATGGATTTTGTGTTCGAAAGAGGTTCAACAAAGCCACATCTGCTCCATCCATGAGAACGCATGTCCTGGGAGGTCAGCAGAAGTTTCTAACCAGTTCCAGCAAAATATTAATAACAATAGCTCTGTAGTCTTTGTTTCTTGTTATTCCATTGGATTAATAAATAATTAGACACAGAGTGCAGCTCTCTTTTTTCATGTCTTGTTTGTTTTTCTTAGAAAGGGCCCAAAGCAAAGACAGTGGAATAAAGACGGGCCAGACAGTGAGGCTGTCCAGCCGCCCTCTCTCGCTCTGCTCTCGTATGTGGGAGCGCAGGAAGGCAGCTGTTCACATGGGGGGGAGAAAACAGACCGGACTGAATTCTCCGGGGTCACAAACGCCGAATATCCTCCTGTCACACGAGGAGATGGTGCAACGCTAGCTGCAAACGAGATCAAATTATTGCTTAGCGAGCAACTGATTTATGGAGATCAATTCCATGGGGGAATCACAAAGGTCCACTTCATTAACCACAGTGTCAATGCCAACAGAGGGACTCTTGTGGAAAGTGGGGAGAAAGTGGTTGTAAAAGAAGGGCTGAATTGTATATTGACCGCATCTCTGGTGTTCCTGGAGAGCCTGACATATATCAATCGGATATCCACAATTTTAATGATCTTGGCACCATCTTACTGCTTGCTTCTGTCTGGACCACCCCCTGGACATGCGCCGGTTCTGGGAGTGATGCTGGAGTAGCAGTGGCAGATGGCTTTCCATTAAAGTTGCATTATAACACGTTTAAACACAACTATCACATATCTAAGAGTAATTGCGCCTTTAATGGACTGAAAACACAATCCTAACTCCTGGAATCTGCATTCCCATTCGACATCTATCTTAGCTGAGGGGGTGAGCCACTATTGCGGGCTACAAATGCCCCATTTCTAACCTCCCGATGAGTAAGATGCAGCCTTGTGCCAGCTAGGTGTAATTAAAATCACAGACAGATTTAACATCATGGCCAGACACCCCAGAGCGCTTTGCTGGACTTGCATGGGTTACACACAGAAAGCTCCTTAGAGAAATAAAGGCAGGGGTATTTATCCCACTTACCATTTGATTTACCATAATACACCATTGCCATTTACCCCAGCTATATTACAGTGTGTACTATTGTATATCATTGTACAACATAGGTATCACGGTGTACCAATGAGCATATTATAATATTGTGATCACTTTTGCCCTGGTCCATTTTTATTAGTGCATTTCTAAATCTGCTGGTGCAAATGATCCTTCTCAGATAGCACTTGCAGCTCCAGTCTCTCTGCCTCACATCCAGCGAAGGGTAATCACCAGCACCCTGCTCCCTCACCCTGGCCACTGCTGAAGATCATGTCATAAACACCTGTTGCAGAGCTCTTTGTTGTGAGGCACGCTTGCTGTCCGGGCATGTCGTATTGTGATCCCAGCGTACATTGCCTGTGGTTTGGCACATTGCAGCTCCTGCTTTATTTTTGCTTCACCATCTAAATTCCCAACATTAGGTTATAGCTGTAGCCTGTAGTTTGAAGTCGCTGCACCGAGTCTAGCAGCATGACGTTTGTGTGAGTTTCTCCATATCCTTGATCTGCACGGCCTACAGTGCTACCTTTTATAACATTTTGAAGATTGTGTATTGTATATTTTATATTTCGATGTATGTTCATTGGCACAATGTACTGTTGTTGAATATGTGTGGCGTTGGACAAAAGCTTTAGACAAATATTACTACTACTACTACCACTACTAACTAATATAATAGTCTACTATGATAATGAATGATTGAAGATATTCTGAAAAATGTGATTTGCTAGTGAGATGGTCTTCTCTAACAGGGTGGTATCCTTGACGGCCCGGTTGGTAGCCCTTCGTAAGTGGGCTATGGCCGAAGTGAGGAAAGTCTGCAGTACCCACACTTCGGTGGGGCCTCCCCCACTCATAGCAGGCTGCTAAAACCCCCCGTGTTTGAGGAACAGGTCCTAGCAACAGGCCCAAACGCACGGGCATCAGGTAGCAGCATGGATTACAGGGCTTTTCATGTGATGCCAGGCTGTGCTGTGATAGGGCACCGCAGGCAGCTGTACAGGGGAGGGGGAAGTCCGCCCTATACATGACAGCTGACTGAACCCCCCCCCCACTCCCTGCTCCGCACACAGCACAAACAGATCAGGCCACAGCATGTCTCGGCCAAATTAGAACATTTATAACGAGCTACTCCAGCCTGCTCACTTCCAGATCTAATCACCGATGACCCCTGCACCCAGCCCCCCGCACACACCACCCAGGAGCTGGGCTTTCTATTTTTAATAGGGAGCTCAGTATCACTGAATTTTCTTTAACACTTTGTACCAGTAGGATAATATTTATCTGTCTATCTATCTATTTATATATGTATTTGCAGTATAAATAGGCTCTTCCTCCAGTAGGTGCAAGTACACAAACTGTACTGCATACATCCAGAAATACCTGTCTATAGAAATATACACTCACCCTGGCCGTCACAAATATGGGAATTGGTGCATGTATTTTTTATTCGCATTTTGATCACTCCCTGCAAACAAACACTCTGGGTCTTCTGTTACACAACTTTAGCAGTGTTTCGCTGTCTGTTTTCCCAGTTCAGGACACATCAGCTATCAGAGCACATGTATGCCGATTCAGCTCTTTCAGTTTGCCTTGCTTGTCACTGTCACTGCAAAGAGGTTCAGGTCAAGGGGCTTACAATGAATCTGAAAATCTGTTGTTTTTCTTTCTGGTTTAAGTGATTCATGTCCAGCTACTCCAGCTTTATTGTGTTGAGAAACAAACCCTTCACCTCCCTGACGTTATTGTGTGCTATTGAAGAATGGGGCGATGTACTGCTTTCACACACATATTTGACTTGACTTGTGTTGCAGAATTTCTAAGTGCAGAAATAAACATTGATAGTGAGGTAGGATCCGTTTAGTTTTCCTTTCTTAAATAATGCATAGTTTTTTCTCTACTCACTGATGACCAGACATATTTTCAATATGGCTGTGTTGCCCCAAACACCCTCCTGGTTCCCCTTTTACAGAGCCATAGGCCTACCAGTCCCACACAGACCATCTGCCTGTTTGCCCTTAGCCAATTAGAGCCGAGCTGTCAGGTGTGATTACACCCGATTGGTCGGATGACACTAATTGGCAAGGCTCCTCTCTGTAAATCCCCTAATTCTCTGATAATCTGGACGAGCTCAGACTAGGATAAAACCAGGCATGGCTTTCCAAGTAGCTCCTCGGTGGCCATTCACTAGCAATCAGGCAGGCGTGGTGGATTCCACCACAACAATTACATTCGTACCAACACTGCCAATGTAGTTGGTTGCCGGTCTGTTTTCTTAATGCCTTCCCAAATCTGGAGAGAGACAAGCAGCAACAGATCTTCTCTGAATGAATATGTATGACTGCTTTGCCTACAGAATTTACACATAAATAAAATGGAATAAAAAAAGAATTCTGGTAAGATAGAGCCACCATAGCTATGGATTGCAATAAGTTTATTAAATATATCACAAAAAACGATGACTGCGGCACACAATGCAAAAAAACAAAATGGTATTCAAAGATTACACATCAGCAAAGCAAGTCTGCTAATGTGATCAATGTTTACTTTCGGAGTATGTTATCCTTTATTGTTGTTTAAACTCTGGCATGGAAAACTAATAGAAAATCAATCTAATTCTGGCATAAAGCAAGTATGCAATTGATGTCAATCAACAATATTATCATACTTAGCTTGAGTACAAGCCATTATGTTTGGGCTTTTGGAAGCCACTCACATTCCTCTGGTTTTCAATGATGTATTGTGTTCTACTAAAGGCTGCCACCCATCATTTTAAGCACACAGCCTTCAAATCGGCACAAAACCAATCGAATCCTAGTCCCTTATCAAATGTTTTGATAGTTACTTCCTTCTGTGTTACCAAATAAAGTTTATTTGAGTTCCTCTTCCCTTCAGGAGAGAGTATCACAGAGTGCAGCTCTTTTAAAATACACACAAAGCGCAAACAAAACATACACATCTGTATAAGCACAGCGATCTAACACCAAACCATCACAGCTTTCATCACAGAGTCCCTGCCAGGGAGGGATACAGACAATTGCCTGAAATGGGCTGGGAGGGTGAAGGAGAACAGTTCCTTGTATTGCTTTAACTCGAACATTTGACATAAGCCCAGGCTGGAGTGCAAAATAACACAACCGACCACTGAAAAATAAATAAACGCTGCAACCGCACCCAGAAGACTATGATGTTAACAAAAACATGGAAGAGAGTGGGATCACCACCTGTTTCTCTGTATCTGAAGACCATTATCATTTTTTATATTCCTAGGTGTTCATAAAAATGCTTGCGTCAAGGTCCTACACAACTCCCTACGTCCTACTCCTATGTAGGAATCCTTGCTCTTGAAAATGTCTCCTAGGACCCTGTCCACCCTTCCTCTCCTGGATGGCTGTGCAGTGGCAGAGTGGCAGAGTGGCAGGGGGCTGGGCAATGGGGGGTGGGCAGGCACGGGCTGTAGCTGATGGCCCCGTGCCCTGAGAGGCAGTCACGCCTCCTTAACCACACTGGAACACTAGGAATCTAAAGAAGTGGTTGCTTCTAATGTTAGGAGTAGCAGACAAAGGGTAACACTAATGGAAAAGAGTCACCTGAATTAAGCTTCATGGAGTATTTTATAGGGGGCAATTAAGGGCAGTTTATACGACATTGCCCAATTATCACATCCATTGATCACCAATTCCAATTCCATGGAAGTGTTCGTTTTTTCTTGTTGGGGATGGAAATATGATCGGTAGGGGATGTCTCTCGAGGGAGAAAGCTGATATATTGGGCAGAAGGCGTTCTCCTAAACTGTCCACAAGAACATCAGAAGAAGGAAGATCAATTACACTCAGCTACAAAGTATGGGCATCAGAAATCACTGCATTTGACTTAGGGTGGCCATTTGTGGCAGAAGTGAATTAAATTTTATCATTAACATCTAGACTACAAAAATATTGAAACGCCCCAAATCACATAAGAAAGCTTTTTCATGAGAATCACTGGATGTCAAAATTAAACAGTCGGGTCTTGTGCAGGGGACAACCATTTATGAAGGGGAAACAGAATTGTAGTAAATGCCGTAAAAAGTGCCAAAATGAGATTTTACCACCGGTATTTAAAGTACTGAAACAGAAAGATATTTGTGTCATTATCTCTAATGATGGTAGCACCTACTAGTAGATCACAAGCGCCGCAGTTTACATCCCGGACATCTGCTGTCTTTCAGATGGAAATAATGCACTGAATGAACAAAATCCATCAATCCTCGTGGCTATCCCACCCCCAATGCTCTTTTAAATCTTTTCTTCACGTTCAAATACCTAATTACGGCCACAAATTCTCCAAGGCTACATGTGTTTAATAATTTTTTTCTTTTCTGCACTGACTTATTACTGGTCGTGTTGTTAATTCCCCAAACTAAAACTACATGAACAAAGTGGTCCTTTTTGGAGCTTTGTCTTTGTGAAGGTGGATAGATGCTGGAGACCATGTTAATGGGAGATAATGTCACAATATAATCTGTTTAGACTGCCTGTGAATCGATTCTGAGGAGGAGTGGTGTGGATCGGTCTTTGGTGTATAAAAGCAGAATTCCATTTTACTTGTGAATTATTTTGGGAAAGGAAAACTAGATTAATTATAAAAGTCCCTATAGACTTCAAGGGTTCATTTTCAAACTTGTAATTTAACTATTCAAAATAGGGTGCTTTCCGCTAAATATATCAAAGTCATATAAAGTCAAACCATTTTATAATTGATGTGAATTCTTTTGCCCGAGGAGGTGGAGGAAAAAGAGGCAAAGACAGCCAAAGCAATTATCAAGTGCCCAAGAGTGGGAATAAGCTATTGTTTAGAAATGTGTTTATACGGCAGTTATTATTTTTCATACAATGGCTTGGCTTTTTCACTTAAGACAGTGAGAAAGAGCTATAAAATACCACAAGCCTGTGCAATTTAAATCCATGGGAATTTAAATCTGTGAGTAAAGTCATTAAAAGCTGACTGGGTGGATATTATGTTGCATAAGAAACACTGGTCACTCATCTGAAAACAGCTGCTGTTCTGACATGGAAATCTAAGAGCTTCTTCTATCTGTTGCCCATTGAGTGAAAACTGGAAATTTTTCTTCCAAAAATGCAAGGATGTATACTTGAATATTTCATCCATGATAGTTAAAGCTCACGTTTTATCGCCCCTCTTTATGGATAATGAATGAGAGGAACAAATACTATTATGCAGTGGTGCACTTCCTCACTGCAACACCCTGAAATGGTTGATACTCTATAGAGGCATCTCCTGTTAAGGACAGGGTCAGCTACTGTCTGTCTGTGGGCATAATCTATGGGAATAATTTAAAAGAAACAGTGTTAGCCTGGAAGGCTTAGATGTGGCCGCCTCTTTCTCTTCTGGAGTTTTCAATAATGCCTTCATCCATTTTTGCCTTTTTTTAGTGAGTGTATTTATTTACTGACGGATTGTGCTGAGTGAATTCTAAAGACATTATTATTCTCCCAAGACAGAAGCTAAAGAAATCTGGCCCCTTGCCTTCCTATCTGGCCTTCGTAACAGTTCCCTTAGCAACCAGGACCCCAAAACAGCAGCCTCCACCGCAGAGGTCAAAGTGTGGCACAGTGGCCAGGCTTTTATGTGCTCTGCACCTCCTCCCCAGCACAACTGCAAGAGTCCTGGAGAAAAGAATCAGGCTTTCTTTATTTTGTTCAATTCAACCTTACCAAATTCATTTTATTGGAAGACCCCTTGATTAAACACAGAAAACAATTGCGGACTGTAGTATATTTTGAATTCAACAGAAACAAACCAACCCACCCAGAAAAAAAGAAAAATGATGGCCCTTTTCAAGAAAACGAGCCAGATCTGAGTCAGAGCTCTCCTGTAGATTTGCAGTGCTGATTAACACAAGGATTTTGGCAGGGGAAAAGGGCAGACAGGCCCAGAGGAGGCCAGCTCCTGTTTTAGGCGTGGATTTGATTGTTTCATAATTTAATGCCTTTTCCTTTTTACTCCAACAAGGTGCTGGATTCAATTAAACCAGAGCCTCTTGGGGTTTGCATCTTGCTTTGCAAATGATAACAGCATAAATTCACAATGAAATACACCAGGGGGAAAAAAGCTGCTTACACAGAAGTATGTGGCCAGACTGAAGGCTAGAGATTACTGTTCTTCTGAGATCACTGATTTCCTAATATATGCTCGAGTCCCCCTGCGTGGATCACTGTGTTTCCTCTTAAAAATGTATGTGATGCAATCGATTTGGGAATCCTGCATGTTAAGTAATGCTGGGAATCTGTAGGGGTGAAAATGTCAAAATACTTAGATTCCCAAGTTCTTATTCACTCAGCATGATCACATGGTGTGTATGAAGCACATCACAGAGAAAGCAATCCAAAAATGAGTTTATGGTGCCTAAGAAACCACTTTAATTGGCTCCACAGCGTTCAGCCTCTCCCCTCCTAAAACAGCAGCAAGTTATTATTTTTATATGTTATGACCCCTCTCCCACCAATGCAGATTAACTGGGTCTGCATGTTGCAATCCTTTTACCCAACTGGTTGAGATCTGCCATGAACAAAACAATTTTCCAAGGAAACTCATCTGGAACTAGAAAGGAAAGGGGCAGAGAGTCTCAAAGGGTCCCTTACCACCAGATTCTCATTTGAGAAGTGCTATCACCTACTAGGGAGAACCAAAACGCCCAGGTGGAAAACGACAATACGTTGTGGAAACCTCTTCCACTGTTGTTCTCTCATCGGTTGTGACACTATTGTATCTGTGAATGCTCAGCCAAGGGAGTTACGAAGAGCCACTCACTTGACCCACCAAAGCTGCTTCGGAGAGTAATAGTCACTGAAGGCAGCTTTGATTAAATCTGTGGTGAATACAGGACATTCAGAAAGGGAATTGCATAACCTGCTCCAAACAGGTAGCTGAATTACTTAAAGAATTAAAGCCTGGCAGAGAAAGCCTTTCATTGCCTCCAGGAAGTGAAAGGCTGTCACTCTAGCCATTTCATACGTTGCTAGTACAGTGTGAGAGACGGGCAGCTTTAAACGATCAGAGGCCTGGGAGCTTAAATGCACTGCAAGAGGTTCAGAATGGTAACTGATTCTATTAAGTTGTTAGGAGCTGGAATGAACTCGAGCACTGGGATCGTGTGACAAGAGAGCGGTGATTGGGATGAAGCTCAGCGCGGCCGACTCGTCCGTAGATCAAGAGCCCAGAGCCCAGTGTCCTCACCTTGGAAGGCCGTGGCGTGGCCCACGATGAGGTACTTGAGCTCGAAGCTGTAGGAGCGGACGTTCTGCAGGGTCTCTCGGCGCACGGCCACCTGGTAGCTCTCCTCCATCTTGCGCGTGCAGCAGGTGGGCCCTTTGTGTTTGCAGATCTGCAGATCCAAGTCTGGAAGAAGAAGAGGGAGACGGTGAGAAAAAGAGTGAGGGGCCATTCGATCTGCAGATGAATGTAATGTGTACTTAAAGCAACACACCAACATCTTCCATACATCACAAACATTGATCACAGGGGATCTTTTCTTTACCTGAAAGAATTCAGCAAAAACAAAACACGTGACATTTGAATTTTCTTGATAGATCTAAAGAAAAGATACACAAGGACTTTGGAGCATTTGTCCCTGAAGAAGCCCACTAGTCTCTCCCTACTACTCATTCCCTAGCCACTCAATTATGGTGCCTAGTCCTCAGCCTGGGTTTTCATTAGATAACATACTGCGAGCTATGAAACGTGAGCCCTTGTGGGTCCCTGTGTCCCCGGTGACTTGTGCCTCCTTTTCCAAATCAGTCCCTGAAACACAATAGGCCCTGCTCTCTTGATCTGCCTTAGCATCGCATTGCTGTCGCTTAATTACCCAGCAAAACGGTGCTTGAGCCCCAGCTGTGCTCATCCTTTCGCAGTGAAGTCATAGCTGACCTATGTCCCTTCACTCCCAGGCTCCGGACTTCAAACCGTCTCGGATACAAAACTAATACGTCGGGACTCGAATCGGAATCCAGCTCAACACTATGAGCTGGGAACAAGGGAAAGTCAGACCAAAATAGACACTTGGCCTGCAAGACAGACAACTACATTAGCTAGATCAGGATTCCCGTATGTTGGGAACCATACTCACGAGCTGGGAAATTTCCTGGTTGGGTTGTATAAATATTGTATATAATTTGTTATATCAGAAGCATACCTCCCTTGGTTAACATTTATAATATGTAACTTTTTACACACCCTTCTTCTAAATATTAGTCTAATTATTATTATTATTATTATTATTATTATTATTATTATTATTAATATAATGCATGCTCACTATTTCCTGTAATTTCCTGTAGTTGTTGTATCCTGTAGTTTTGTTTCACTATACAACGTGTTTGTGTTACATTGTATTGTACATTATGGAAATGTGTATTATTGCACAATTCATGTTTATATTGTTATTAGTGATCATGATGATCACCCTGAATAAGGATGAATGCAAAGGACAGAAAGAAAGAAAGAAAGAAAGAAAGAAAGAAAGAGAAAGACAGAAAGAATGAATGAACAAAGGGAGGAACAAAGGAAAGAAAGAAAGAAAGAAAGAAAAAGAAAGGGGTGAATATAGATGGAGTCACAATTGTTATGAAAACCAAAACCAAAAAATGAATACATCACTTTATAGTTTCACAAAATTAGCTAGAATGTATCTGAAGTGACACAAAACTGCACTGAACACCTTTGTAAAATCAACTGGACACTTGATATATATACACTCACCTAAAGGATTATTAGGAACACCATACTAATACTGTGTTTGACCCCCTTTCGCCTTCAGAACTGCCTTAATTCTACGTGGCATTGATTCAACAAGGTGCTGAAAGCATTCTTTAGAAATGTTGGCCCATATTGATAGGATAGCATCTTGCAGTTGATGGAGATTTGTGGGATGCAAATCCAGGGCACGAAGCTCCCGTTCCACCACATCCCAAAGATGCTCTATTGGGTTGAGATCTGGTGACTGTGGGGGCCAGTTTAGTACAGTGAACTCATTGTCATGTTCAAGAAACCAATTTGAAATGATTCGACCTTTGTGACATGGTGCATTATCCTGCTGGAAGTAGCCATCAGAGGATGGGTACATGGTGGTCATAAAGGGATGGACATGGTCAGAAACAATGCTCAGGTAGGCCGTGGCATTTAAACGATGCCCAATTGGCACTAAGGGGCCTAAAGTGTGCCAAGAAAACATCCCCCACACCATTACACCACCACCACCAGCCTGCACAGTGGTAACAAGGCATGATGGATCCATGTTCTCATTCTGTTTACGCCAAATTCTGACTCTACCATCTGAATGTCTCAACAGAAATCGAGACTCATCAGACCAGGCAACATTTTTCCAGTCTTCAACTGTCCAATTTTGGTGAGCTTGTGCAAATTGTAGCCTCTTTTTCCTATTTGTAGTGGAGATGAGTGGTACCCGGTGGGGTCTTCTGCTGTTGTAGCCCATCCGCCTCAAGGTTGTACGTGTTGTGGCTTCACAAATGCTTTGCTGCATACCTCGGTTGTAACGAGTGGTTATTTCAGTCAAAGTTGCTCTTCTATCAGCTTGAATCAGTCGGCCCATTCTCCTCTGACCTCTAGCATCAACAAGGCATTTTCGCCCACAGGACTGCCGCATACTGGATGTTTTTCCCTTTTCACACCATTCTTTGTAAACCCTAGAAATGGTTGTGCGTGAAAATCCCAGTAACTGAGAAGATTGTGAAATACTCAGACCGGCCCGTCTGGCACCAACAATCATGCCACGCTCAAAATTGCTTAAATCACCTTTCTTTCCCATTCAGACATTCAGTTTGGAGTTCAGGAGATTGTCTTGACCAGGACCACACCCCTAAATGCATTGAAGCAACTGCCATGTGATTGGTTGATTAGATAATTGCATTAATGAGAAATTGAACAGGTGTTCCTAATAATCCTTTAGGTGAGTGTGTATATATATATATATACAGTGGGGGCAAAAAGTATTTGATCCCCTGCTGATTTTGTACGTTTGCCCACTGACAAATAAATTATCAGTCTATAATTTTAATGGTAGGTGTATTTTAACAGTGAGAGACAGAATAACAACAAAAAAATCCAGAAAAACGCATTTCAAAAAAGTTATAAATTGATTTGCATGTTAATGAGTGAAATAAGTATTTGACCCCTTCGACTTAGTACTTGGTGGCAAAACCCTTGTTGGCAATCACAGAGGTCAGACGTTTCTTGTAGTTGGCCACCAGGTTTGCACA
Source organism: Amia ocellicauda (assembly GCF_036373705.1). Lineage (NCBI taxonomy): Eukaryota > Metazoa > Chordata > Actinopteri > Amiiformes > Amiidae > Amia > Amia ocellicauda. The sequence continues at coordinate 42,838,573 of NC_089856.1, read as the reverse complement.
CATCTCCGGAGGGATTTAGTCCCACTCCTCTTTGCAGATCCTCTCCAAGTCATTAAGGTTTCGAGGCTGACGTTTGGCAACTCGAACCTTCAGCTCCCTCCACAGATTTTCTATGGGATTAAGGTCTGGAGACTGGCTAGGCCACTCCAGGACCTTAATGTGCTTCTTCTTGAGCCACTCCTTTGTTGCCTTGGCTGTGTGTTATGGGTCATTGTCATGCTGGAATACCCATCCACGACCCATTTTCAATGCCCTGGCTGAGGGAAGGAGGTTCTCACCCAAGATTTGACGGTACATGGCCCCGTCCATGCAGTTGTCCTGTCCCCTTAGCAGAAAAACACCCCCAAAGCACAATGTTTCCACCTCCATGTTTGACGGTGGGGATGGTGTTCTTGGGGTCATTCCTCCTCCTCCAAACACGGCGAGTTGAGTTGATGCCAAAGAGCTTGATCTCATCCTTTAAGAGAGTGCTCCTAATCTCAGTTCGTTACCTGTATAAAAGACACCTGGGAGCCAGAAATCTTGCTGATTGATAGGGGATCAAATACTTATTTCCCTCATTAACATGCAAATCAATGTATAACTTTTTTGAAATGCGTTTTTCTGGATTATTTTGCTGTAATTCTGTCTCTCACTGTTAAAATACACCTACCATTAAAATTATAGACTGATCATTTCTTTGTCAGTGGGCAAACGTACAAAATCAGCAGGGGATCAAATACTTTTTTCCCCCACTGTACATATAGTATATACAAATATAAAAACTGCATTGCTGGCCCCAAATTACAAATGTCCCTAAAGAAGAAAGAAATAGTCTCTCCACTGTAATTACACTGGTTGTATAACTCACGTCTTTCTGTCCTAATGTCATCTGAAACAGACTCCAGACCCCAGGCAAAGCAGCCTCTCTAATGCCCCAGACCGGGCCCAATTAAAACACAGCAGGGTGTAAACAAGCCTCCCGTTACTGCCTGCTAATTACATTACTTACCAGACAATTGCAAAGTGACAGTCTAATTCTCTAATTTTCTTTCACACAGGTAAGAAAACACTTTTGGATCTAATTGGCGTTTCGAACTAATGGCTGCATTTGAAGTCGGATGTCGCCCTGCATTACTTGGCCAGCTCTCTCATTACGAAGGTTACTCATTATTCAGCCCAGCCACTTGTTGCTCAAATTGTCTGGTCTGGAACACAAGCACGGGGTTGGAAAACTCTATTTGGACATCAACACAAAACTCTGTGTCTTAATCCACACACACATGTGCAAGTTAACGAGTTAGATACTGCCTTTCTTTTTCATTTCTTAAGCTTTTAACCTTTGATACCTCCCCCTGCCACCATGTACTTGGTACAGAAGGGACATTAGAGTGAGCACAATTCTTGAGGTTACTCTGTTTACCTCATTAAGTCTTAAAGCCCAGGTCTTGAGTGCATTTCCTTTCTTTTCTCTTTCTTTTCTTCACTTTTACTCTGCTTGAAATGCTGATGAAAACACGATTTACATCACTGCCTTGTCTTTGTCACACTGTTTGTGTCTGTGTCTCTTCTCTGCACCTACAGATGATATTCTGAAAGCATTCACTCACTCAATACCCACCCCCCCCCCCCCCCCAATCACTGAGAGCAGCTTTCTCGCCCTCATATGCTTCGACAATATATTCAAATTTGGACAGCTTCCTCCCTATGTGAATGAAGGGATATTAAAATAAACTGGTCTGCGTGGTTTGTGTGCCTGTTGTACAGAAGACAGACTTAAAGGGTCGCTTGAGTGTGCAGGTTGGTGGTGGTAAATCCCACACACAAACTCAAATTGTGTCACGCAAGTTTTATTACCCTGCGCCCTTTAAATATTTTAGTTTATTCTGCCTTCATATTACTTTTGCAGCAGAAAATTACGTACTTTTCTTACTTTTAACTAAAAGTGAGTAAACACACCCGCACATGTTACTTTGGCAATCCAGTGATAATGCTATGGTAAAGAAGTCACCCAGACACCTAAGCAGATTTCTCTAAGACAGGATTATACCAGTGAGAGCAGGGCAGGGGTCCCAATAGACATGGCGAAGCAGACTGTAACGGAGGGGTATTTCACAAAACTCTTGATCTCGTCACCTGTTGAAGCTCAGGCCTCGACTCACACACTACAGTACACGGATTCAGCATGCCTTATTTAGCCCTCAGAGGAGTCCACTCACGCCATAATATCGCAATCCACTTGGGTTACAGTGTTTCAGTGCCTTGATGCTGCAAAGCCATAATGTGCAAATCACACACTTTTGAGATGAGCTAGTGTTTCGTTTGTATGTTTTTTTGTGTAGAGGGGATACACAATTAGAATCATGTGGGTTCAATGCCTGTAAATAAAACCGTAACGTTAAAGATGCCACTGACACTGTTATGGATATTTTTTAAAGAATGTAAAGATTATTTGAATAAAGTACAAAGAGACTGTGATAGATCCTGTATTTAAAACCTAAAAGAATCAAAATTAACACTCTACCCCAGTGTAAACTACAAACCCAGTCAACACAACAACAAAACAGTCGGTTTGTGTTTTTTAAAAGCAAATGTGTTGCACTTTTTGATTTGATTCTGACCTAATTCTAACAGTCTAACAGTTGCATAAGTTATATAGGGGGACTACCTTAGGATAAGATTCACAAAACATCAGCATTTCATTTCTATATGGTGTATTTGGCTAGGCATCTGAGAAGTGAAGCCTTTCAAAATAATAAGGGAATAAGCAAGCTTATAGTATTGATTAGATTCTTTTTTAATACAGAGGGAGACAGGCAGGGAGACAGACGAGAAATACATTCATTTGAAATCCATGAGGGAGGGCTGGGTGGCTAAAAAGGGCACACACAGTATGTCATTTTAAATCTATAAAACATAAATACAATTCTTATCAAGATAGAATTACTAAGATGGCTAGTCTATCCTTAAGTAGCTGATTATTTTGAATGGATTTAATGTATCCAATGTTTCATGAGAAAGTTTTTAATCTTTGCACACTCTGACTGCATCGCCTTTCGTCCAGTTAAGTGAGGAGGTTATGGGAAGCATTTGTGAGCTGGAGACTACGTGACTTCATTGACCAGGTACAAATCACACAAGTATCAGTCAGGGCTGTAAGTTTGACCACTGAATATTTTAAACCACTGAATAATTGTAAGGTGTGCATTTAAAAAATACATATTATAAAAATATAATATATATTTTAAAAAATGTAAACAAATTAATATGTATTACAAAAACGAACCTACCACAATAGTATCTGTTTGATGCTGCAAATTATGTTTATTCATCTGAAAGAGTGGCCCAGCACTACAGCACGCCTCATCCAGATCTCACCCGATCAATACATCGCATTTACTAATCACATAGGACTCCAATCTATCAGCCACTCCAGATTCATTGAAATCCCTGTGTGCTGTTTGTGTTGCCTCTTGTTACGTCAGTGTGTCAAAGCCTTTCTCAATACCACAATAAAGCCATACAATTACCAATCTTTGCCATTGTGTGTGTCTGGTAGGTTTAGCTGGTTGTTAGACAGGGTGTCAATGAGAAATCCAAAGGTTGATTACTGCTCGGACAAACGGGGTGCTGTGCAGAAATGTTAACTACATCATGCATGTTCTCCCTGTGGCCATGTGAGTTTCCCCCAGGTGCTCCGGTTTCCTCCCATATCCCAAAAGACATGCTGCTTAAGCCGATTGGCTACTCTAAATTGCCTGGCACTTGTGTATATGTGTGCTGCCCTGCAATGGACTGGAGTGTTGTTGAAAATGGATGGACCCCTGGCGAACTGAGAGTGGAGTAAGCCACTGGTGTGTTGAAAAGCACCTCTTGGACGGTTGACCAATGTCAGTTCAGCTGCTCTATTCAAATCGCAAAGTTTGGTTCTTATTTAACACTAGCCAACAGCTTTTCACAACCCAGCAGCAGTCTTTGGGTTCTTCATTGGGAAATGCAAGACTTGATGACCTCCCCTTTTGGATCCAAGAAAATGTAAATGCAGTCGAGCAAAGACTCACTGTTCCTCCGGTCTGAACCCCCCCCCCCCCTCACCATCCGCCGGCACATCAGCAAATTAGAAATGACTTTTTGAACGGACTTGTGTTTCAGCGCTCCGAATCAGAGCTGCTTTGCTTGGCATTTGATCTGAAATGGCTGGAAAATCACCCCCTGGTCCTCAAGGCAGAACTTAAAAGGGAAAGCTTAACCGAGGCAACCCCTTGACGATTGCAAAAAAGAAACAAACATGTAAAAGCAATACGTGGATGATAAATTAGCTGTCTGAGCAGGACCTGTCTTCAGAGGTCTGCCGAGGCAGACGCAGTTGGACAGTGTCAGAGACTGGCCGATCTGTGTGTGTTTTGTTGCAGCAGGAAAAATAAAAAGAGGATTACAGGCCGCGCACAGTGGTCGAGATGCAACGAAAGGGGAATGCGAGGAGCCGCAGGAGCACACAGCGCGTTCCTGGGTCTGCTGGCGAGCTCTGGAGGTTTTGATGATTCAGTGCACTGTACATTTTTACCAGGCAGACCGACCAAGCTCCCTCCAGCGGGCTGCCATCTTGTCCAACTGTGGGCTGGTTTGTCCACATGGGCAGAATGTAAAGTGCTTTGAAAACTTCTCACTTCAGATCTGACTAAATTGTTTTGAGTGTGTAAACTTTAAAATAATAATAATAATAATGTTATCTTAAGGCTGAAGTGATGTTGATGTGATGTTTTATTCCTGTTTTTTTTTTTTTTTTTTTTTTTACTTATGATACCTTACGTTATTTATGTGGCTGATGATACATGTAAAGTTGTGGATAATTGTTTATCAAATGCTATTAAAGGAGTAAAGTAACTCACAATGATTAAACACAACTAAGATTAGGCTAAATAGATTAAATCTCTTACTTATCAGTCTTTTTTAGTTGGGGGTCAAAGTACACTTGACTGATTAAAACCAAAACCTGTCAAATGCTTTAACAACAAACTGAGAGATATAGTTTATCAGGGTGTCATCTCAATGTAAGGTAATAGGGCATGGTACTATATTTTGCCTTAATTGAAAATAATTTTCTTGATACTGGTCTCAATACACTAATCAAAGCAATGTCTTGGAATGTCTCAGTCGTAAGGTTCACTCTGTCTGCCGTCTTAATCACTAAGTTATGTCAAGTTTTAACAACTCAGAAAGTGTCAAAATGATCCTGGAAGAGAGACAAAAGAGCTCTGCATGAGCCAATGAACTCCACATCGAACAGCCACTTATCCAAATAAGTATAAAATTAGTCAAAACAATCCATGAGCTGATTGAAGTTTATATCAACTATCTTCACATATTTTAAGATGGTATGCTGTGACAGAGCTTAAGTTATTTTAAGGGTGTGAAATGCATAGAAAACCATTGTGAGAAGAGCTTGACTGAGACACCTGCAGATTCACAAAATCTCATAAAAGACTATGTGCATTGTCTGTTTATCCTTTTGGTCAGTGTCTTCTGAACACCGTCCTAAGAACAATACTCTGAAATCGTAAAACAAAAAAACAAAAAAAAAAGGTTTTCCACATTTCTTTATGGTGATTGACTGATTTAAGATTAAGTGATTAAGTTTTAATGGGCAACAAAAGGGTCATGGGCTTTGTTTATTGTAAAATGCTTGGAATATTTGATATCTCGTTTCCAGTTTCTCTTTTTATAGCATTTAGCGAAAAAAATAAAAAAGGAAAAAGAAGAAAACAAAATATTTTACATTACCGCATACATACAGTTCGGAGTTGGGGCCAAACCACACAGAGAAAAGGGAGTCTGTGAGATTGCTGTTGGCAATGCAATAACCACCTCATTCACTTTTCAGCCACAAGCCTCCAGAGAGGGTTTTTAAATCATGTCAACATGCTCAACCCTAAATCACAGGTCCTACACTTCAGTCCTCAAGGTCACTGGGGTCTTCTGGTTTGCTTTCAGGTTTTAACTCATGTGGTTGTTTCCTTTACTGCACTTCAATATCCTAAAATGTCTCTGGACGAAAAATAATTCCAGGGGGAAATGTTATTCCTGAAGATTTAGGATGTCAACTGCACAGGTAGGACTATAGAGTATCCCCAAAAGACTCCTTGTGAATGAGACTGTTCTATTTAAGGGTGAAGTGCTTTGTTAATGTCTTTTGTGGTCATTAAGGATACTGAAGAGACAAGAAAAACAGACTGACCTAAATCAAATATTTTTGAAGAGCTAGTGATCTCTTTTTGCAGGTGACATTCCGACTTTCTGCGTTTCTGTGTCTGCGTCTGTCCTTGGCCGTAAGACATTTATGTTCCAGTCTATGGGGTTAAGCAGTCACATATGTCTATATAGAGTATGCCAACAAAGTGAGACATGGAAAATTCACACAAAAATGGAAAAACATCTAACAATAAATGTTTCTGTGGAGTAGTGGTTAGGGCTTTGGACTCATAACTGGAAGGTTGTGGGTTTAAAACCCTGGTGGGGCAGTGCTGTTGTACCCTTGAGCAAGGTACTTCACTTCTATTGCTCCAGTAAACTGGTACAAATGTAAGTCACCCTGGATAAGAGTGTCAAATAATGTAATGTTTCAGACTGTCATTGCTATTCAAGTTATTACAGTTTTAAAATGTCACGTCTTATCGTAGGGGACTCAATTGTATCTGCTTGAGCTGCACAAGGTGACTGAGGTTGGTACTGTCTGTGTGTTTAAACCACACGATTCTGGGAATTTGGCAATGTGATTGGTAATATTGGCTCTTACTCTTTCTTATGTTTTCATTTATCACTGTTAGACAGAAGGGGCTACATATTTTCCTCCCAAAAAGACACATGCAGAATGTCTTGGGAATTTGGCTGAACGTTGTTCCCCAATATCACCATCTCCCATTATGACCACATCTAAACGGTTTCTTGTTTACTTCAGGCAACCCTTTCTGGCTCGGTGAAGGGTGGGTATGCGATTTCAAAACTGTTCAGAAAACTGGCCCCATCAACATGAAATAACAGGGTAGTCCTGTATGCTTAAAATTACTAACAGCCCACTGTCACTTGTACTTAAATAGCCTCCTGTTTGACTGTAATGTGCTGCCCATAAAGTGTGCGTGTTCAACTGAAAGGTATATCGAAAAGATGAGGTCAGCGAGTGTCCTTTTAACACCGCTCGTCTGCGCAGTCATGTGTCTCTGTCCTAACTGCCCCACTGCCTGCAATATCACTGTCCCATTCAAAGTGTGCAGTCTAAGAAGCGCAGCCATAGACTCTGTGCCTGCATGAATAGAAATACTGCAATAAATACCGAAACTTTAGCATATCTCTTGGACGCGTCCGGGCTGCTGCAAACATGTCACCTAAATAATCTTAAGAAAATGGTTGGATGAAACGGGCTTCAAATAAAAACTTCATGATTTTCTTGTCAATCATAAAGAACATCAGTTGCACCTACGTTTTAAAGTTATAGTGTGTGTGTGTGTGTGTGTGTGTGTGTGTGTGTGTATATATATATTGTGTACAACAGATTTTTATGACATTTTGTTTTTATTTTACTGTTGCGTGTGTTTATATACATACATAAATTATTTACAATAATAAATTAAAAAACAACGAATAATACTAATATTATTTGTACAATAATACTACTAATACTACTACTACTACTACTACTACTAATAATAATAATAATAATAATAATAATAATAATAATAATAATAATAATAATAATAATGTTTAAGCAGTGGTGTGTAATTCAACATGTAGTTAGCGTAGGTGCAGCAGGTATATATTGTATTTGATATTAACTGTTTATTAGACCAATGCACTTTTGTCATTTTTAAACTGTTATTGCATTGTGCTTGATTTGATATTTTTGAATGCACTGTTGCACTTTTGTATTGCTCTTGTAACCTGTAAGTCGCACTAAATGCCAAAAAATACATAAATGCATCATAACAATATAATACAGCACAGATAACTGCAAAGATACTTAATTTGATCATTATTCCGAGGTTACTCTGTCACAGCTGCTGGGTGCATCGGATACAAAACACTGCTACAATCTGGAAAAATCGGGCTGCAGGTGTCTGACCCTGGGTACCGTGCACAGTTTCAACTCCAGAGCTTGACCCAAAAAACGCCATTGGTACAGGTGAACGAAACGGGTAACTTGGCGAACTCTGACCTGCTCCCGGGCTCTCAGGGACCCATTTGAGGGGCCCGATCTGGCGCAGCTGGAAGGCCGTCTTCACTTCGTGGCAGCTGGGGGCTCTCGCGCCGGACCCCCGCGCCAGCAGCGCGAGCGCGACCACCATCCAGCACGAGACAGCGCGTGGGAGCCTTCCGCGGGACATTGCACCATCTCAGTGCGGCACTCCGGACTGTGGACCCCCGTCGGACCGGACCGAAGTGGAGACGCAGGGGAAAAGATCCAATTAAGTATCAATAAATAAGAGAGTGGCTCAGTAAGTCAATTCGCCTGGGGACTATTCTCACATTCTTGACTTGGACCGGGTGCACAGTGTTCTCAGTGAGAAATACGCAGAAAGTGGGTCGAGAACTGAAGCGAGAGACAACTGTAGAGACCCAGTCCCCTCGCAGTCCCGGTGCTACTGCTCAGACAGAGTCCACTCGCCTCCTGCGTGCATGCTTCCCAGCTCTCTCTCTCTCTCTCTCTCTCTCTCTCTCTCCCTCCTGCAAGAGTTTGCATACGAGCAGCTGAGATTATTGGCTTCCTCTATAATTAGTTTGACAGTCGGGAACTCGCCTTTAAAGCGGCACTCACTCCTAGAGCAAGCCCACAGCTGTCCCGTAGTTAGCGTATTCTGTAAAATAATACATAATAGACTGATACAGATTCACGTCCTATCAGAGGACACGCACGATTTTATGAAACACTGATGAAACACTTAAAGTGCAGAGCAATTACTTTTTATCTCCTTCTCAAATTGTTTTTATTTTGTCAACCACAACCGAGCAGTTTATGAGAAAAAGATGCTAATAAGTGGAAAATGCATTTGCCCGGACTTAGAAAGAAAACCCACAAGTGTGCGCAAATGTGCAAGTTGTATTTAGTCGTTTGTCTTTTGTTTGTTAGATACTGATAGACCATGCAATATTTTCTTTTGAGTAGAAAAGTACGTTTTTCTAGCATGTATTTTTCATGTTAATTCATAGTAGTGTTACTAGGATAAAGTACAGCAGTCAGACTGTAGGTTTCTTCAAAGTGCTGCCTGGATATGGGTGAGTGTGGCGAGGAGGAGGAGGGGGAAAGGGGGTGTTGGGGATAAGTATAGGAACTGATTAGATTCCTGTTTATTTCTTGGTTTTGCAATCCTGTTTGTGGCTTTGGTGTTTTATGCTGATTATCCAGCGTCTGCAGATTTGTGTGAGAGATGGCTTCACTCACTGAGAGTCTGTAATCAAGGATTTGCCCCCAAAGGAGCTCCCTTGCCCAGTGCCAACTGGCCTAAAAAAAAAAAACCTAAAAAAAAACGCGTGATCAAACTACCAAGTTGCAAAGACAGTTTGTCCTGATCAAGGCAACAGTTCCTTTTTGTGTCTCTACAAAATAAAGCACAAAGGTGGAAAAACGACATTACCAATTGCATGACTACATCATAACAATTGAACTGGAAGACATGAATCTCTATTATTATGGCTTTACATGTGACCAAGTCCTGCAGCCTCTTTGAGTAACAAGCTTTGTGCATTTCTCTCCTTGATTAGTTAATGGATGCTTAATCAATAATCTAATGCCCAGTGCAATTTTGGTGCATTGTGGATGAGTAATTATGCTAAATACACCACCACTAACTGATGTAATACTAAGGTTCACTGCTTGAAAGAAGCAGTAAAAATTGAAAGACATACTTGGGACAGGTTTGTTTTCCATTATTTTATTTTTGTTTTGTTTTATGTGTTTCTAACTCAAACGTTTTCTGTCTGTAGAACATTAAAGTCTTAAATTAATTAATTCAATATTTTTAATTAATTTCAAGATTTTCCAGATATGGATTGCCATTGACAGATATCCTCTCTTCAAGTTCCACAAATACATTATGGAAAGGAAAACAATAATTTAGGGACAGACTTATATTCTCAATGGATACAGAGTGCGTATATTTTCATGAAGGGGGTTCTTCAGAAAGTGATGAAAAAGACATGGGAAAAGAATTAGAACTGCTGAAATGCTTAAGCATTTAAGTTTATTTCTAAATGGGTATATTCACACAATTTAAACATCTTTAAATTAAGAACAAAATGGAAGTTACATTTTGAAACCTCAGATCATTGAAATAGAACCTTTTGTGCAAGGCTTGATATTGTTTCCATTTCCGCATCCTTTGTGTGGACAACAAATCATCTCTCACTGAGTTCCAAATATGTCCAGGTTGGCTAATTGCTAGCACTGCTTATTCTCTTAGAAAGTCACCTCCCCATCTGGCTTCATGGTTGATTGAGAGAGTCAATTTAAATAACTAATATGAAGGAAGGGAGCAAACAAACAAAAATATGCAGTACAGGAGACTGGGTTTATGTTTTATCAATGCTGGATTTCTCTGAAGCCCCAAAACAATTTTCTCCTCAACCATTCAGAAATAAAATGCTCTTCAGATGAAAGTGCTGATACCAGCGCATCAAAATGAGACCCAAGTTCATAATGTTTGGAATGTAACTGTGCAGACTGACTGTTTTAACTTAATCTCTAACCAAGAAGAAAAACTTAAAAAAAAATGAAATGTCCATACTTTCCATAACTGAGGCACAACTAAACAGAATATTTCTCCCTGTTTTTCCCCAGGGAGTCCTAATTCCATGATTCCTTGATACAGACCTGATATGTTGAATACATCTTCATAGCACTGAAACAATGTCTAAAGAATGCATTTTCAAATGCTTTTTTTCTGTATTTCCATTAGGTTTCAGAATTGTTAGCATGAAGTACACAGCGCTCTGAGATATTATATTTTGCTTTAGGCTGTGGCGTGTTTTGTATTTTAACTAACTAAATTATTTATTTATTTATTATTATTTTATTGTTGTTATTGTCATCCATGTGTATAGCACACTGTAAAATATAAAAGGTAGTTATAATATGTATGTATGTATGTGTATCTGTACTGCAACAAACACACACACTACTCTTTAACAGTTGTATGTTTAAAATACAATAAAATGTACTTCCAAAGATGCAGATTACTTTATGACTGACAAAGTATTTTTCCTTTCAGATTGGTTATTTTTATTTTCATGAGGTTTAATCAAAGTACTCAAAACCAAAGCATAGAAAGACAGTCAAAATATTGCTACCATAAATCACAATGACTCCTTCCAGGCTATCTATTACAAAATCCCAAATCCCCCTAACTAGTCAATTGCTCTTGTGGATAGCTATGATGTTCTGCCTAATTCATCAGAATTACCATGACAAGCCCTCCCAGTTGTGTGTACCTTACAGCCATCAATGTACCAACATAAAATAGTGAAACAAATGCTTATTGGGTGCCTTTTTGTGCTTGTGTATATCTAATCTGTTTCCATGCACATGCAGAGAAAGTTTACTGTGTGCAGTTAGGGACAGCACAGGCAAGGATTAATATATCGGAATGTAACAGTTCTGAAAACAAATCTCAATCCAAACCATAAATCCTCCTCCTTGCATCTGATGCCCGGCCTCTCCCAATAGACCCTGCCAGACTGCAAACTGTTTTTCTTCGTGTTTTGCAGTGTAGGCCATTTTTTATAATCATTATTTATTTTTATTTGTTACTGTAGGTGTAACTGTGCCCATTAAGTCTTTCCACTTGTTATCCAAGACATAGATCAGCTGTGCTGGTCCCCCAGCCTCCTGAGTAGCTGAGTTTTATTCCACTAGAACTGGTAATGTACTGAGTTGCAAGAAATCTCTGTAGTCTGTAGTCAATTCAATGTAAATTCCCAGTTTGTACAAATATGGGACTAGGTTATGTTCTTGGGGTGTCAACTTCAACTCTTAATTAATCGTGGGGTCTATGCACTGTATGACGAGTTAAATATATACACATTATTATTATTATTATTATTATTATTATTATTATTATTATTATTATTATTATTATATGTATTATTGTTGTTGTTTGTTGTTGTTATAAATGTTTAGTGTAAATACGTCTTCTCAAGAAAATGTAACATCAAAACCCCTTTAATGTGCAAAAATTCCGTATGGCACTGAGAAATATTTTAAATGATTAATACATGTATTTAAAATATTTGTTTGTTCGGGTTTTGTCTTAAATAATATGATGTGAATAAGTGATCCCGCTTGTAATAATGTACATACAAACAGCGCCTGCGCCATGAAGCACACAGTCGCAAAATCAGTGAGACTCGCCTAAGTCTCCCGCGAAAACCGGCTCTCGGTTATTGGATGGTTCCATATCAAGTCATAGCCAATCAGATTAGAGGATATTGGCCAGTCGCAATATAGACCTGTGGCGTGACAACGCCGCTTCAGAGCAAAGTGTGTGCGTGTTTCTACTCATTTTAAAAAAGTCGGCAACCGCGGAAGTGTATTAATACTTTTGTATCAGAACGCATTTTGTTTTTTAATTCGCGGATAAAATGGTGTGAGATGGAAAGAGGTTCTGTGTCCTGTGCCGGTCTTTCTAGCACTACGCCTCTGCTCTGAAGCGCTCAAAGCCACACCGGGGCGGTTGGGTTTGCTGCGTCAAATCAAGGCTGACGTATGCGGGGCTAAATTCGGTTGGATTGGATGCGCCTGCGCGGCCAGGTGGCGAGGGGATGTACGGTGACTGTCCTCTGCAACACGTTTGCAAACATCTTCGCGTCTGATGTAGTATAAGTTGCCAGAATAACATGCTAGCTTTGTATATAAAGACACTACCCACATCTTCCTAAACCCTGAACTGTGTGCTATAGAATACAGACGAAACTAGAGTCGGTTGGCATCGTCTCAGATCTCAGATCAGATTGTAAAAGTTTGGTCTATCGCAAGCCTGCCAGCAGGTGGAGGTAGAGGGCTTCTCCGAGTGGTTAAAACGTAGGGGTTTGTTACAGCTGTAACATGTGCTTTGTGGAATTGTGAGCATTCTGTTTTCCAACGCAGTATTTAGACCCTTTCCTGTAGTCCATTTTCAAACCGTGAGATGGAATGAAATCCAGAAATTCCTGCAGCCCAGGAATCGCACACCCCTGCAGTAGCCCATGGGAGGACAAGGGAGGAAACACTACGAAACACGCTGTTAACCCAGATTCATGGGAGATTGTTGCAAACCCGTATTTAGACCACAAGAGGTTGTGTTAGTCAATAGAATTGATGTATTTGAACACTGATCTGGCAGATTTACATTTTCCCCCAAATGGACAGTTGTAGTAAACAACTACATTCTCCTAGTTTTACTCTTTTGTCTTTTGAGTTTAAATGGGTTGCTTAAAGTACTTCAGCACTTTTAAGTCAATAAGGCACTTAAGGAAAAGCTATTATACTGAATGCTGGAGAACACTCTGCTCAACATAGTGGCCTAACCCCTGCTCTCTGGCCTCTCCAGTTAGGAAGAGTCCAGGCTTTCCCAGGCTGATCTCATAATAACCCTCCCTCCCTCCCTGCGCAGTCCTTGAATCAGTCGATTGTGCAGATGTCAACGCAGTTGTGCTGCCAATATGGGAAAGAGGTAGAAAGGTGGAAGGATGGCGCACAGGTTGAGGTGCTTTATTAACACTGGAAGGTTGTAGGTTTGAGTCTTGAATTTCAATTCATTTTAAAATGAATGTGGATATTAAAGCAAATAAGAAATGACAACATTAATAATGTGCCTTTTCCTCGGTTTTACTTAAGATAAACTATTTTAAGAGTGTGGCTTTAACACTTAAAAGTATTTTACACCATTAATGAGTGTGATGAGAAACAACACCCACTGTAATAGAGGAACTGTGTAACCGGTACGGACTGCAACAAAGTGATTCAAATGTGTTGTCCTATCTCAGACTACTTCTAACTTCGGTTTGTTACTTGTAATACAATAACTGATTGAAAATACAATTATAAACGGGTTTTTTTTGTTGTTGTTTTTTAAGCAACCTCTGTTTTTTTTTACCAGCTTTTGTCGATGTACTCACCCGCATTACAATAAAGTGACATGGTTGATAATAGCAGCCTAGGCTTAAATATGTAATAATAAAAATGTTTGTGAGTAGTATTGAGAAATACAATTAGTTCGTTTCCTGCATCGATATACTGACATATGTGGTAAAAAATAATCAGTATGTAATATTAGACAAGAATGTTTTTCATTTAATCTCCCTGACGCCACAGTCTGTTCTTTATTATATTTTGAATGAAAATGTATTGATTTTGTAAAAAAATGAAAATTAACTGTATATCAGTACAATTAGTTAGATAAAAGTGGCGAGATTGAATATGAGCGAAAAACTGATCGAACTGTGTACTCCGTACAGGCGGAACAAACGGACGCCCTTCTCCGCTGTTGATGTGTCAAAAGCGTGACTGACAGCTGCCTGTTTCCAGAATGATGAGACGTAACGCAAACACACAAAAGCTGTGTGCCCCGTGTGAGGATCGAACTCACGACCTTCAGATTATGAGACTGACGCGCTACCTACTGCGCTAACGAGGCTACATGCATGACGCGCTTCATCATGAGCCAGAAAACGGAACTGAATGCCAGTTTGACATTATTTCTTTACGAGTCGTTCATTACTGTATTATTGTATGAACACAATAAAGTCCCCGGTTACACCGTGAATCCACATTTACAGCAGGCGTTTACCATTGGATTTCGCATGATATTTTACAAGGATAATAATGCAGTGAACAGCTTCAGGTATTTTAAACTACAAGCACCTCAACACGACGTGTCTACTATTACTATTGACTATAACTGTCAACGTGCTGCGTTACACTAACTTATAATTGAGGGAGACATATAGCCTATACACAGTCACCTTTATTTGTAAGTTAAATACGAGTTTCTAATACAAGACAAAATGATGACTTCAGTCTAATTATCTTTATTGGCAGACGCCCGATTTACAGGTTACGTGGTATTAGGTTGTGTGTTTTGTACATTCATGATTATTAAGTCGTGTAGGTGAAATGATAAGAAATACACTTGTAATATATTTTTGGTAAATACGGTGGCGGTTTGATTTATATAATGTTATATCAATGTCTTCACATTCTTATGTATTACAAGATTTTTTCAAATTTAATAAAACATAAGATTAAATAAAATAACATTTCATGGAAATATCATTTTTGTTTTTAAGCATGGGTAATGCTACTATTTTCTATATCTAGCGAATAACAATGTATACGTAATTTTGTAATATATTTAAGTATACTGTTTATATTTAAGTATATGTATGACTATTTACATAATAAAATAATTATTGGTAGCGATACGGGCTGCGATTGGCTTCTTTATGCTCAATTGTTGTTAGCGGTAGACTGTGATTGGGCGAGATGGGACGGCTGCCATAACCGAACCTCGACTCTCCGCCGGGCAGCATCAGCACTGAGAGTGTCTGTGTAGCTTGTGTACGCGTTGGTGGTATAGTGGTGAGCATAGCTGCCTTCCAAGCAGTTGACCCGGGTTCGATTCCCGGCCAACGCAGCTCTTTTTATTATTTTATATAAAAGAAGATATTCACAATTTTACTTATTCATAAATGTATTGCAAATACCTACCGGCCCATTCTGTAATATACTTTCATTATCACCCAGCTCTATTTGTATGGCAAATAGCGCCTCCTAAAGGAAACTAATGAATACTTCGAATAAAATATTCTGGCATAATGATATTATTTTTACTTTAAAGCACAAAGAGTAATACATATTATTGGATAATTATTTTGTTAATCTTTCTAATTAAAAGTTAACATTAGTATTTCCTTATTTATATAATTCTTGCTTACACTCACCCTTTACACTACTTTTAGTATAAGAATTAAAATGTAATATTACTTTCAGTGCATCATGATCCATATTCGGAAGACGCTTGCCAAATCCAAACCACAGACATAACAAACTGCGTCATGGATGTTTCCCTATCAGTCTCATAATCTAAAGGTCCTGAGTTTGATCCTCACATGCAGCACACATCTTTTTCTATGTTTTAACTATCATAGTTCTTTTTGGAAATGACCTAAATGTAACACTCTTACTTACATTATGATCCATATAAGAAAGTCAAAAGACAGCTGTCAAGTTCAAATGGCAAAAATGACAACACGTGTCATGTATGTAGCTGTGTCAGTCTCATAATCTGATGGTCGTGTTTTTGATCCTCACACGGGGCACAGGGATTTTTGTGTGTTTGGATTAAGTGTCATCATTCATTCTGGAAAGGACTTGCATGTAACACTCTACTTTCAGTGCATCATGATCCATATTCGGAAGACACTTGCCAATTTCAAACCACAAACATAACAAATTGCGTCATGTATGTTTCCCTATCAGTCTCATAATCTTAAGGTCCTGAGTTTGATCCTCACATGCAGCACACATCTTCTTCTATGTTTTAACATCATAGTTCTTTTTGGAAATGACCTAAATGTAACACTCTTACTTACATTATGATCCATATAAGAAAGTCAAAAGACAGCTGTCAAGTTCAAATGGCAAAAATGACAACACGTGTCATGTATGTAGCTGTGTCAGTCTCATAATCTGATGGTCGTGTTTTTGATCCTCACACGGGGCACAGGGATTTTTGTGTGTTTGGATAAAGTGTCATCATTCATTCTGGAAAGGACTTGCATGTAACACTCTACTTTCAGTGCATCATGATCCATATTCGGAAGACACTTGCCAATTTCAAACCACAAACATAACAAATTGCGTCATGTATGTTTCCCTATCAGTCTCATAATCTTAAGGTCCTGAGTTTGATCCTCACATGCAGCACACATCTTCTTCTATGTTTTAACATCATAGTTCTTTTTGGAAATGACCTAAATGTAACACTCTTACTTACATTATGATCCATATAAGAAAGACAAAAGACAGCTTTCAAGTTAAAATGGCAAAAATGACAACACGTGTCATGTATGTAGCTGTGTCAGTCTCATAATCTGATGGTCGTGTTTTTGATCCTCACACGGGGCACAGGGATTTTTGTGTGTTTGGATTACGTCTCATCATTCATTCTGGAAAGGACCTGAATGTAATATTACTTTCAGTGCATCATGATCCATATTCGGAAGACGCTTGCCAAAACCAAACCACAAACATAACAAATTGCATCATGTATGTTTCCCTATCAGTCTCATAATCTAAAGGTCCTGAGTTTGATCCTCACATGCAGCACATATCTTTTTCTATGTTTTAACTATCATAGTTCTTTTTGGAAATGACCTAAATGTAACACTCTTACTTACATTATGATCCATATAAGAAAGTCAAAAGACAGCTGTCAAGTTCAAATGGCAAAAATGACAACACGTGTCATGTATGTAGCTGTGTCAGTCTCATAATCTGATGGTCGTGTTTTTGATCCTCACACGGGGCACACAGCTTTTTGTGTGTTTGGATTACGTCTCATCATTCATTCTGGAAAGGACCTGAATGTAATATTACTTTCAGTGCATCATGATCCATATTCGGAAGACGCTTGCCAAATCCAAACCACAAACATAACAAATTGCATCATGTATGTTTCCGTATCAGTCTCATAATCTAAAGGTCCTGAGTTCAATCCTCACATGCAGCACACATCTTCTTCTATGTTTTAACATCATAGTTCTTTTTGGAAATGACCTAAATGTAACACTCTTACTTACATTATGATCCATATAAGAAAGACAAAAGACAGCTTTCAAGTTAAAATGGCAAAAATGACAACACGTGTCATGTATGTAGCTGTGTCAGTCTCATAATCTGATGGTCGTGTTTTTGATCCTCACACGGGCACACAGCTTTTTGTGTGTTTTAAGTGTCATAGTTTTTTCTGGAATGGACCTGAATGTAGCACTCTTCTTTCAGTGCACTGTGATCCATATTTGGAAGACAAAAGACATTTGTCAATTTTAAATATAAAACATGACATCATGTGTCATGCATGTAGCCTCGTTAGCGCAGTAGGTAGCGCGTCAGTCTCATAATCTGAAGGTCGTGAGTTCGATCCTCACACGGGGCACACAGCTTTTTGTGTGTTTGCATTACGTCTCATCATTCATTCTGGAAAGGACCTGAATGTAATATTACTTTCAGTGCATCATGATCCATATTCGGAAGACGCTTGCCAAATCCAAACCACAAACATAACAAATTGCGTCATGTATGTTTCCCTATCAGTCTCATAATCTTAAGGTCCTGAGTTTGATCCTCACATGCAGCACACATCTTCTTCTATGTTTTAACATCATAGTTCTTTTTGGAAATTACCTAAATGTAACACTCTTACTTACATTATGATCCATATAAGAAAGACAAAAGACAGCTTTCAAGTTAAAATGGCAAAAATGACAACACGTGTCATGTATGTAGCTGTGTCAGTCTCATAATCTGATGGTCGTGTTTTTGATCCTCACACGGGGCACAGGGATTTTTGTGTGTTTGGATTACGTCTCATCATTCATTCTGGAAAGGACCTGAATGTAATATTACTTTCAGTGCATCATGATCCATATTCGGAAGACGCTTGCCAAAACCAAACCACAAACATAACAAATTGCATCATGTATGTTTCCCTATCAGTCTCATAATCTAAAGGTCCTGAGTTTGATCCTCACATGCAGCACATATCTTTTTCTATGTTTTAACTATCATAGTTCTTTTTGGAAATGACCTAAATGTAACACTCTTACTTACATTATGATCCATATAAGAAAGTCAAAAGACAGCTGTCAAGTTCAAATGGCAAAAATGACAACACGTGTCATGTATGTAGCTGTGTCAGTCTCATAATCTGATGGTCGTGCTTTTGATCCTCACACGGGGCACAGGGATTTTTGTGTGTTTGGATTAAGTGTCATCATTCATTCTGGAAAGGACTTGCATGTAACACTCTACTTTCAGTGCATCATGATCCATATTCGGAAGACACTTGCCAATTTCAAACCACAAACATAACAAGTTGCGTCATGTATGTTTCCCTATCAGTCTCATAATCTTAAGGTCCTGAGTTTGATCCTCACATGCAGCACACATCTTCTTCTATGTTTTAACATCATAGTTCTTTTTGGAAATGACCTAAATGTAACACTCTTACTTACATTATGATCCATATAAGAAAGACAAAAGACAGCTTTCAAGTTAAAATGGCAAAAATGACAACACGTGTCATGTATGTAGCTGTGTCAGTCTCATAATCTGATGGTCGTGTTTTTGATCCTCACACGGGGCACAGGGATTTTTGTGTGTTTTAAGTGTCATAGTTTTTTCTGGAATGGACAGAGATTTTTGTGTGTTTGGATTAAGTGTCATCATTCATTCTGGAAAGGACTTGCATGTAACACTCTACTTTCAGTGCATCATGATCCATATTCGGAAGACACTTGCCAATTTCAAACCACAAACATAACAAATTGCGTCATGTATGTTTCCCTATCAGTCTCATAATCTTAAGGTCCTGAGTTTGATCCTCACATGCAGCACACATCTTCTTCTATGTTTTAACATCATAGTTCTTTTTGGAAATGACCTAAATGTAACACTCTTACTTACATTATGATCCATATAAGAAAGTCAAAAGACAGCTGTCAAGTTCAAATGGCAAAAATGACAACACGTGTCATGTATGTAGCTGTGTCAGTCTCATAATCTGATGGTCGTGTTTTTGATCCTCACACGGGGCACAGGGATTTTTGTGTGTTTTAAGTGTCATAGTTTTTTCTGGAATGGACAGAGATTTTTGTGTGTTTGGATTAAGTGTCATCATTCATTCTGGAAAGGACTTGCATGTAACACTCTACTTTCAGTGCATCATGATCCATATTCGGAAGACACTTGCCAATTTCAAACCACAAACATAACAAATTGCGTCATGTATGTTTCCCTATCAGTCTCATAATCTTAAGGTCCTGAGTTTGATCCTCACATGCAGCACACATCTTCTTCTATGTTTTAACATCATAGTTCTTTTTGGAAATGACCTAAATGTAACACTCTTACTTACATTATGATCCATATAAGAAAGTCAAAAGACAGCTGTCAAGTTCAAATGGCAAAAATGACAACACGTGTCATGTATGTAGCTGTGTCAGTCTCATAATCTGATGGTCGTGTTTTTGATCCTCACACGGGGCACAGGGATTTTTGTGTGTTTGGATTAAGTGTCATCATTCATTCTGGAAAGGACTTGCATGTAACACTCTACTTTCAGTGCATCATGATCCATATTCGGAAGACACTTGCCAATTTCAAACCACAAACATAACAAATTGCGTCATGTATGTTTCCCTATCAGTCTCATAATCTTAAGGTCCTGAGTTTGATCCTCACATGCAGCACACATCTTCTTCTATGTTTTAACATCATAGTTCTTTTTGGAAATGACCTAAATGTAACACTCTTACTTACATTATGATCCATATAAGAAAGACAAAAGACAGCTTTCAAGTTAAAATGGCAAAAATGACAACACGTGTCATGTATGTAGCTGTGTCAGTCTCATAATCTGATGGTCGTGTTTTTGATCCTCACACGGGGCACAGGGATTTTTGTGTGTTTGGATTACGTCTCATCATTCATTCTGGAAAGGACCTGAATGTAATATTACTTTCAGTGCATCATGATCCATATTCGGAAGACGCTTGCCAAATCCAAACCACAGACATAACAAACTGCGTCATGGATGTTTCCCTATCAGTCTCATAATCTAAAGGTCCTGAGTTTGATCCTCACATGCAGCACACATCTTTTTCTATGTTTTAACTATCATAGTTCTTTTTGGAAATGACCTAAATGTAACACTCTTACTTACATTATGATCCATATAAGAAAGTCAAAAGACAGCTGTCAAGTTCAAATGGCAAAAATGACAACACGTGTCATGTATGTAGCTGTGTCAGTCTCATAATCTGATGGTCGTGTTTTTGATCCTCACACGGGGCACAGGGATTTTTGTGTGTTTGGATTAAGTGTCATCATTCATTCTGGAAAGGACTTGCATGTAACACTCTACTTTCAGTGCATCATGATCCATATTCGGAAGACACTTGCCAATTTCAAACCACAAACATAACAAATTGCGTCATGTATGTTTCCCTATCAGTCTCATAATCTTAAGGTCCTGAGTTTGATCCTCACATGCAGCACACATCTTCTTCTATGTTTTAACATCATAGTTCTTTTTGGAAATGACCTAAATGTAACACTCTTACTTACATTATGATCCATATAAGAAAGTCAAAAGACAGCTGTCAAGTTCAAATGGCAAAAATGACAACACGTGTCATGTATGTAGCTGTGTCAGTCTCATAATCTGATGGTCGTGTTTTTGATCCTCACACGGGGCACAGGGATTTTTGTGTGTTTGGATAAAGTGTCATCATTCATTCTGGAAAGGACTTGCATGTAACACTCTACTTTCAGTGCATCATGATCCATATTCGGAAGACACTTGCCAATTTCAAACCACAAACATAACAAATTGCGTCATGTATGTTTCCCTATCAGTCTCATAATCTTAAGGTCCTGAGTTTGATCCTCACATGCAGCACACATCTTCTTCTATGTTTTAACATCATAGTTCTTTTTGGAAATGACCTAAATGTAACACTCTTACTTACATTATGATCCATATAAGAAAGACAAAAGACAGCTTTCAAGTTAAAATGGCAAAAATGACAACACGTGTCATGTATGTAGCTGTGTCAGTCTCATAATCTGATGGTCGTGTTTTTGATCCTCACACGGGGCACAGGGATTTTTGTGTGTTTGGATTACGTCTCATCATTCATTCTGGAAAGGACCTGAATGTAATATTACTTTCAGTGCATCATGATCCATATTCGGAAGACGCTTGCCAAAACCAAACCACAAACATAACAAATTGCATCATGTATGTTTCCCTATCAGTCTCATAATCTAAAGGTCCTGAGTTTGATCCTCACATGCAGCACATATCTTTTTCTATGTTTTAACTATCATAGTTCTTTTTGGAAATGACCTAAATGTAACACTCTTACTTACATTATGATCCATATAAGAAAGTCAAAAGACAGCTGTCAAGTTCAAATGGCAAAAATGACAACACGTGTCATGTATGTAGCTGTGTCAGTCTCATAATCTGATGGTCGTGTTTTTGATCCTCACACGGGGCACACAGCTTTTTGTGTGTTTGGATTACGTCTCATCATTCATTCTGGAAAGGACCTGAATGTAATATTACTTTCAGTGCATCATGATCCATATTCGGAAGACGCTTGCCAAATCCAAACCACAAACATAACAAATTGCATCATGTATGTTTCCGTATCAGTCTCATAATCTAAAGGTCCTGAGTTCAATCCTCACATGCAGCACACATCTTCTTCTATGTTTTAACATCATAGTTCTTTTTGGAAATGACCTAAATGTAACACTCTTACTTACATTATGATCCATATAAGAAAGACAAAAGACAGCTTTCAAGTTAAAATGGCAAAAATGACAACACGTGTCATGTATGTAGCTGTGTCAGTCTCATAATCTGATGGTCGTGTTTTTGATCCTCACACGGGCACACAGCTTTTTGTGTGTTTTAAGTGTCATAGTTTTTTCTGGAATGGACCTGAATGTAGCACTCTTCTTTCAGTGCACTGTGATCCATATTTGGAAGACAAAAGACATTTGTCAATTTTAAATATAAAACATGACATCATGTGTCATGCATGTAGCCTCGTTAGCGCAGTAGGTAGCGCGTCAGTCTCATAATCTGAAGGTCGTGAGTTCGATCCTCACACGGGGCACACAGCTTTTTGTGTGTTTGCATTACGTCTCATCATTCATTCTGGAAAGGACCTGAATGTAATATTACTTTCAGTGCATCATGATCCATATTCGGAAGACGCTTGCCAAATCCAAACCACAAACATAACAAATTGCGTCATGTATGTTTCCCTATCAGTCTCATAATCTTAAGGTCCTGAGTTTGATCCTCACATGCAGCACACATCTTCTTCTATGTTTTAACATCATAGTTCTTTTTGGAAATTACCTAAATGTAACACTCTTACTTACATTATGATCCATATAAGAAAGACAAAAGACAGCTTTCAAGTTAAAATGGCAAAAATGACAACACGTGTCATGTATGTAGCTGTGTCAGTCTCATAATCTGATGGTCGTGTTTTTGATCCTCACACGGGGCACAGGGATTTTTGTGTGTTTGGATTACGTCTCATCATTCATTCTGGAAAGGACCTGAATGTAATATTACTTTCAGTGCATCATGATCCATATTCGGAAGACGCTTGCCAAAACCAAACCACAAACATAACAAATTGCATCATGTATGTTTCCCTATCAGTCTCATAATCTAAAGGTCCTGAGTTTGATCCTCACATGCAGCACATATCTTTTTCTATGTTTTAACTATCATAGTTCTTTTTGGAAATGACCTAAATGTAACACTCTTACTTACATTATGATCCATATAAGAAAGTCAAAAGACAGCTGTCAAGTTCAAATGGCAAAAATGACAACACGTGTCATGTATGTAGCTGTGTCAGTCTCATAATCTGATGGTCGTGCTTTTGATCCTCACACGGGGCACAGGGATTTTTGTGTGTTTGGATTAAGTGTCATCATTCATTCTGGAAAGGACTTGCATGTAACACTCTACTTTCAGTGCATCATGATCCATATTCGGAAGACACTTGCCAATTTCAAACCACAAACATAACAAGTTGCGTCATGTATGTTTCCCTATCAGTCTCATAATCTTAAGGTCCTGAGTTTGATCCTCACATGCAGCACACATCTTCTTCTATGTTTTAACATCATAGTTCTTTTTGGAAATGACCTAAATGTAACACTCTTACTTACATTATGATCCATATAAGAAAGACAAAAGACAGCTTTCAAGTTAAAATGGCAAAAATGACAACACGTGTCATGTATGTAGCTGTGTCAGTCTCATAATCTGATGGTCGTGTTTTTGATCCTCACACGGGGCACAGGGATTTTTGTGTGTTTTAAGTGTCATAGTTTTTTCTGGAATGGACAGAGATTTTTGTGTGTTTGGATTAAGTGTCATCATTCATTCTGGAAAGGACTTGCATGTAACACTCTACTTTCAGTGCATCATGATCCATATTCGGAAGACACTTGCCAATTTCAAACCACAAACATAACAAATTGCGTCATGTATGTTTCCCTATCAGTCTCATAATCTTAAGGTCCTGAGTTTGATCCTCACATGCAGCACACATCTTCTTCTATGTTTTAACATCATAGTTCTTTTTGGAAATGACCTAAATGTAACACTCTTACTTACATTATGATCCATATAAGAAAGTCAAAAGACAGCTGTCAAGTTCAAATGGCAAAAATGACAACACGTGTCATGTATGTAGCTGTGTCAGTCTCATAATCTGATGGTCGTGTTTTTGATCCTCACACGGGGCACAGGGATTTTTGTGTGTTTTAAGTGTCATAGTTTTTTCTGGAATGGACAGAGATTTTTGTGTGTTTGGATTAAGTGTCATCATTCATTCTGGAAAGGACTTGCATGTAACACTCTACTTTCAGTGCATCATGATCCATATTCGGAAGACACTTGCCAATTTCAAACCACAAACATAACAAATTGCGTCATGTATGTTTCCCTATCAGTCTCATAATCTTAAGGTCCTGAGTTTGATCCTCACATGCAGCACACATCTTCTTCTATGTTTTAACATCATAGTTCTTTTTGGAAATGACCTAAATGTAACACTCTTACTTACATTATGATCCATATAAGAAAGTCAAAAGACAGCTGTCAAGTTCAAATGGCAAAAATGACAACACGTGTCATGTATGTAGCTGTGTCAGTCTCATAATCTGATGGTCGTGTTTTTGATCCTCACACGGGGCACAGGGATTTTTGTGTGTTTGGATTAAGTGTCATCATTCATTCTGGAAAGGACTTGCATGTAACACTCTACTTTCAGTGCATCATGATCCATATTCGGAAGACACTTGCCAATTTCAAACCACAAACATAACAAATTGCGTCATGTATGTTTCCCTATCAGTCTCATAATCTTAAGGTCCTGAGTTTGATCCTCACATGCAGCACACATCTTCTTCTATGTTTTAACATCATAGTTCTTTTTGGAAATGACCTAAATGTAACACTCTTACTTACATTATGATCCATATAAGAAAGACAAAAGACAGCTTTCAAGTTAAAATGGCAAAAATGACAACACGTGTCATGTATGTAGCTGTGTCAGTCTCATAATCTGATGGTCGTGTTTTTGATCCTCACACGGGGCACAGGGATTTTTGTGTGTTTGGATTACGTCTCATCATTCATTCTGGAAAGGACCTGAATGTAATATTACTTTCAGTGCATCATGATCCATATTCGGAAGACGCTTGCCAAAACCAAACCACAAACATAACAAATTGCATCATGTATGTTTCCCTATCAGTCTCATAATCTAAAGGTCCTGAGTTTGATCCTCACATGCAGCACATATCTTTTTCTATGTTTTAACTATCATAGTTCTTTTTGGAAATGACCTAAATGTAACACTCTTACTTACATTATGATCCATATAAGAAAGTCAAAAGACAGCTGTCAAGTTCAAATGGCAAAAATGACAACACGTGTCATGTATGTAGCTGTGTCAGTCTCATAATCTGATGGTCGTGTTTTTGATCCTCACACGGGGCACAGGGATTTTTGTGTGTTTGGATTAAGTGTCATCATTCATTCTGGAAAGGACTTGCATGTAACACTCTACTTTCAGTGCATCATGATCCATATTCGGAAGACACTTGCCAATTTCAAACCACAAACATAACAAATTGCGTCATGTATGTTTCCCTATCAGTCTCATAATCTTAAGGTCCTGAGTTTGATCCTCACATGCAGCACACATCTTCTTCTATGTTTTAACATCATAGTTCTTTTTGGAAATGACCTAAATGTAACACTCTTACTTACATTATGATCCATATAAGAAAGACAAAAGACAGCTTTCAAGTTAAAATGGCAAAAATGACAACACGTGTCATGTATGTAGCTGTGTCAGTCTCATAATCTGATGGTCGTGTTTTTGATCCTCACACGGGGCACAGGGATTTTTGTGTGTTTGGATTACGTCTCATCATTCATTCTGGAAAGGACCTGAATGTAATATTACTTTCAGTGCATCATGATCCATATTCGGAAGACGCTTGCCAAAACCAAACCACAAACATAACAAATTGCATCATGTATGTTTCCCTATCAGTCTCATAATCTAAAGGTCCTGAGTTTGATCCTCACATGCAGCACATATCTTTTTCTATGTTTTAACTATCATAGTTCTTTTTGGAAATGACCTAAATGTAACACTCTTACTTACATTATGATCCATATAAGAAAGTCAAAAGACAGCTGTCAAGTTCAAATGGCAAAAATGACAACACGTGTCATGTATGTAGCTGTGTCAGTCTCATAATCTGATGGTCGTGTTTTTGATCCTCACACGGGGCACAGGGATTTTTGTGTGTTTGGATTAAGTGTCATCATTCATTCTGGAAAGGACTTGCATGTAACACTCTACTTTCAGTGCATCATGATCCATATTCGGAAGACACTTGCCAATTTCAAACCACAAACATAACAAATTGCGTCATGTATGTTTCCCTATCAGTCTCATAATCTTAAGGTCCTGAGTTTGATCCTCACATGCAGCACACATCTTCTTCTATGTTTTAACATCATAGTTCTTTTTGGAAATGACCTAAATGTAACACTCTTACTTACATTATGATCCATATAAGAAAGACAAAAGACAGCTTTCAAGTTAAAATGGCAAAAATGACAACACGTGTCATGTATGTAGCTGTGTCAGTCTCATAATCTGATGGTCGTGTTTTTGATCCTCACACGGGGCACACAGCTTTTTGTGTGTTTGGATTACGTCTCATCATTCATTCTGGAAAGGACCTGAATATAATATTACTTTCAGTGCATCATGATCCATATTCGGAAGACGCTTGCCAAATCCAAACCACAAACATAACAAATTGCATCATGTATGTTTCCGTATCAGTCTCATAATCTAAAGGTCCTGAGTTCAATCCTCACATGCAGCACACATCTTCTTCTATGTTTTAACATCATAGTTCTTTTTGGAAATGACCTAAATGTAACACTCTTACTTACATTATGATCCATATAAGAAAGACAAAAGACAGCTTTCAAGTTAAAATGGCAAAAATGACAACACGTGTCATGCATGTAGCTGTGTCAGTCTCATAATCTGATGGTCGTGTTTTTGATCCTCACACGGGCACACAGCTTTTTGTGTGTTTTAAGTGTCATAGTTTTTTCTGGAATGGACCTGAATGTAGCACTCTTCTTTCAGTGCACTGTGATCCATATTTGGAAGACAAAAGACATTTGTCAATTTTAAAAATAAAACATGACATCATGTGTCATGCATGTAGCCTCGTTAGCGCAGTAGGTAGCGCGTCAGTCTCATAATCTGATGGTCGTGTTTTTGATCCTCACACGGGGCACACAGCTTTTTGTGTGTTTGCATTACGTCTCATCATTCATTCTGGAAAGGACCTGAATGTAATATTACTTTCAGTGCATCATGATCCATATTCGGAAGACGCTTGCCAAATCCAAACCACAAACATAACAAATTGCGTCATGTATGTTTCCCTATCAGTCTCATAATCTTAAGGTCCTGAGTTTGATCCTCACATGCAGCACACATCTTTTTCTATGTTTTAACTATCATAGTTCTTTTTGGAAATTACCTAAATGTAACACTCTTACTTACATTATCATCCATATAAGAAAGACAAAAGACGGCTGTCAATTTCAAATGGCAAAAATGACAACAAGTGTCATGTATGTAGCTGTGTCAGTCTCATAATCTGATGGTCGTGTTTTTGATCCTCACACGGGGCACAGGGATTTTTGTGTGTTTGGATTACGTCTCATCATTCATTCTGGAAAGGACCTGAATGTAATATTACTTTCAGTGCATCATGATCCATATTCGGAAGACGCTTGCCAAATCCAAACCACAGACATAACAAACTGCGTCATGGATGTTTCCCTATCAGTCTCATAATCTAAAGGTCCTGAGTTTGATCCTCACATGCAGCACACATCTTTTTCTATGTTTTAACTATCATAGTTCTTTTTGGAAATGACCTAAATGTAACACTCTTACTTACATTATGATCCATATAAGAAAGTCAAAAGACAGCTGTCAAGTTCAAATGGCAAAAATGACAACACGTGTCATGTATGTAGCTGTGTCAGTCTCATAATCTGATGGTCGTGTTTTTGATCCTCACACGGGGCACAGGGATTTTTGTGTGTTTGGATTAAGTGTCATCATTCATTCTGGAAAGGACTTGCATGTAACACTCTACTTTCAGTGCATCATGATCCATATTCGGAAGACACTTGCCAATTTCAAACCACAAACATAACAAATTGCGTCATGTATGTTTCCCTATCAGTCTCATAATCTTAAGGTCCTGAGTTTGATCCTCACATGCAGCACACATCTTTTTCTATGTTTTAACTATCATAGTCCTTTTTGGAAATGACCTAAATGTAACACTCTTACTTACATTATGATCCATATAAGAAAGTCAAAAGACAGCTGTCAAGTTCAAATGGCAAAAATGACAACACATGTCATGTATGTAGCTGTGTCAGTCTCATAATCTGATGGTCGTGTTTTTGATCCTCACACGGGGCACAGGGATTTTTGTGTGTTTGGATTAAGTGTCATCATTCATTCTGGAAAGGACTTGCATGTAACACTCTACTTTCAGTGCATCATGATCCATATTCGGAAGACACTTGCCAATTTCAAACCACAAACATAACAAATTGCGTCATGTATGTTTCCCTATCAGTCTCATAATCTTAAGGTCCTGAGTTTGATCCTCACATGCAGCACACATCTTCTTCTATGTTTTAACATCATAGTTCTTTTTGGAAATGACCTAAATGTAACACTCTTACTTACATTATGATCCATATAAGAAAGACAAAAGACAGCTTTCAAGTTAAAATGGCAAAAATGACAACACGTGTCATGTATGTAGCTGTGTCAGTCTCATAATCTGATGGTCGTGTTTTTGATCCTCACACGGGGCACAGGGATTTTTGTGTGTTTGGATTACGTCTCATCATTCATTCTGGAAAGGACCTGAATGTAATATTACTTTCAGTGCATCATGATCCATATTCGGAAGACGCTTGCCAAAACCAAACCACAAACATAACAAATTGCATCATGTATGTTTCCCTATCAGTCTCATAATCTAAAGGTCCTGAGTTTGATCCTCACATGCAGCACATATCTTTTTCTATGTTTTAACTATCATAGTTCTTTTTGGAAATGACCTAAATGTAACACTCTTACTTACATTATGATCCATATAAGAAAGTCAAAAGACAGCTGTCAAGTTCAAATGGCAAAAATGACAACACGTGTCATGTATGTAGCTGTGTCAGTCTCATAATCTGATGGTCGTGTTTTTGATCCTCACACGGGGCACAGGGATTTTTGTGTGTTTGGATTAAGTGTCATCATTCATTCTGGAAAGGACTTGCATGTAACACTCTACTTTCAGTGCATCATGATCCATATTCGGAAGACACTTGCCAATTTCAAACCACAAACATAACAAATTGCGTCATGTATGTTTCCCTATCAGTCTCATAATCTTAAGGTCCTGAGTTTGATCCTCACATGCAGCACACATCTTCTTCTATGTTTTAACATCATAGTTCTTTTTGGAAATGACCTAAATGTAACACTCTTACTTACATTATGATCCATATAAGAAAGACAAAAGACAGCTTTCAAGTTAAAATGGCAAAAATGACAACACGTGTCATGTATGTAGCTGTGTCAGTCTCATAATCTGATGGTCGTGTTTTTGATCCTCACACGGGGCACAGGGATTTTTGTGTGTTTGGATTACGTCTCATCATTCATTCTGGAAAGGACCTGAATGTAATATTACTTTCAGTGCATCATGATCCATATTCGGAAGACGCTTGCCAAAACCAAACCACAAACATAACAAATTGCATCATGTATGTTTCCCTATCAGTCTCATAATCTAAAGGTCCTGAGTTTGATCCTCACATGCAGCACATATCTTTTTCTATGTTTTAACTATCATAGTTCTTTTTGGAAATGACCTAAATGTAACACTCTTACTTACATTATGATCCATATAAGAAAGTCAAAAGACAGCTGTCAAGTTCAAATGGCAAAAATGACAACACGTGTCATGTATGTAGCTGTGTCAGTCTCATAATCTGATGGTCGTGTTTTTGATCCTCACACGGGGCACAGGGATTTTTGTGTGTTTGGATTAAGTGTCATCATTCATTCTGGAAAGGACTTGCATGTAACACTCTACTTTCAGTGCATCATGATCCATATTCGGAAGACACTTGCCAATTTCAAACCACAAACATAACAAATTGCGTCATGTATGTTTCCCTATCAGTCTCATAATCTTAAGGTCCTGAGTTTGATACTCACATGCAGCACACATCTTCTTCTATGTTTTAACATCATAGTTCTTTTTGGAAATGACCTAAATGTAACACTCTTACTTACATTATGATCCATATAAGAAAGACAAAAGACAGCTTTCAAGTTAAAATGGCAAAAATGACAACACGTGTCATGTATGTAGC
The DNA here is from genome assembly GCF_036373705.1 of Amia ocellicauda. Taxonomy (NCBI): domain Eukaryota; kingdom Metazoa; phylum Chordata; class Actinopteri; order Amiiformes; family Amiidae; genus Amia; species Amia ocellicauda. Next base: position 42,807,725 of record NC_089856.1, on the reverse strand, counting down.
TGTGTCAGTCTCATAATCTGATGGTCGTGTTTTTGATCCTCACACGGGGCACACAGCTTTTTGTGTGTTTGGATTACGTCTCATCATTCATTCTGGAAAGGACCTGAATATAATATTACTTTCAGTGCATCATGATCCATATTCGGAAGACGCTTGCCAAATCCAAACCACAAACATAACAAATTGCATCATGTATGTTTCCGTATCAGTCTCATAATCTAAAGGTCCTGAGTTCAATCCTCACATGCAGCACACATCTTCTTCTATGTTTTAACATCATAGTTCTTTTTGGAAATGACCTAAATGTAACACTCTTACTTACATTATGATCCATATAAGAAAGACAAAAGACAGCTTTCAAGTTAAAATGGCAAAAATGACAACACGTGTCATGTATGTAGCTGTGTCAGTCTCATAATCTGATGGTCGTGTTTTTGATCCTCACACGGGCACACAGCTTTTTGTGTGTTTTAAGTGTCATAGTTTTTTCTGGAATGGACCTGAATGTAGCACTCTTCTTTCAGTGCACTGTGATCCATATTTGGAAGACAAAAGACATTTGTCAATTTTAAAAATAAAACATGACATCATGTGTCATGCATGTAGCCTCGTTAGCGCAGTAGGTAGCGCGTCAGTCTCATAATCTGATGGTCGTGTTTTTGATCCTCACACGGGGCACAGGGATTTTTGTGTGTTTGCATTACGTCTCATCATTCATTCTGGAAAGGACCTGAATGTAATATTACTTTCAGTGCATCATGATCCATATTCGGAAGACGCTTGCCAAATCCAAACCACAAACATAACAAATTGCGTCATGTATGTTTCCCTATCAGTCTCATAATCTTAAGGTCCTGAGTTTGATCCTCACATGCAGCACACATCTTTTTCTATGTTTTAACTATCATAGTTCTTTTTGGAAATTACCTAAATGTAACACTCTTACTTACATTATGATCCATATAAGAAAGACAAAAGACGGCTGTCAATTTCAAATGGCAAAAATGACAACACGTGTCATGTATGTAGCTGTGTCAGTCTCATAATCTGATGGTCGTGTTTTTGATCCTCACACGGGGCACAGGGATTTTTGTGTGTTTTAAGTGTCATAGTTTTTTCTGGAATGGACAGAGATTTTTGTGTGTTTGGATTAAGTGTCATCATTCATTCTGGAAAGGACTTGCATGTAACACTCTACTTTCAGTGCATCATGATCCATATTCGGAAGACACTTGCCAATTTCAAACCACAAACATAACAAATTGCGTCATGTATGTTTCCCTATCAGTCTCATAATCTTAAGGTCCTGAGTTTGATCCTCACATGCAGCACACATCTTCTTCTATGTTTTAACATCATAGTTCTTTTTGGAAATGACCTAAATGTAACACTCTTACTTACATTATGATCCATATAAGAAAGTCAAAAGACAGCTGTCAAGTTCAAATGGCAAAAATGACAACACGTGTCATGTATGTAGCTGTGTCAGTCTCATAATCTGATGGTCGTGTTTTTGATCCTCACACGGGGCACAGGGATTTTTGTGTGTTTGGATTAAGTGTCATCATTCATTCTGGAAAGGACTTGCATGTAACACTCTACTTTCAGTGCATCATGATCCATATTCGGAAGACACTTGCCAATTTCAAACCACAAACATAACAAATTGCGTCATGTATGTTTCCCTATCAGTCTCATAATCTTAAGGTCCTGAGTTTGATCCTCACATGCAGCACACATCTTCTTCTATGTTTTAACATCATAGTTCTTTTTGGAAATGACCTAAATGTAACACTCTTACTTACATTATGATCCATATAAGAAAGACAAAAGACAGCTTTCAAGTTAAAATGGCAAAAATGACAACACGTGTCATGTATGTAGCTGTGTCAGTCTCATAATCTGATGGTCGTGTTTTTGATCCTCACACGGGGCACAGGGATTTTTGTGTGTTTGGATTACGTCTCATCATTCATTCTGGAAAGGACCTGAATGTAATATTACTTTCAGTGCATCATGATCCATATTCGGAAGACGCTTGCCAAAACCAAACCACAAACATAACAAATTGCATCATGTATGTTTCCCTATCAGTCTCATAATCTAAAGGTCCTGAGTTTGATCCTCACATGCAGCACATATCTTTTTCTATGTTTTAACTATCATAGTTCTTTTTGGAAATGACCTAAATGTAACACTCTTACTTACATTATGATCCATATAAGAAAGTCAAAAGACAGCTGTCAAGTTCAAATGGCAAAAATGACAACACGTGTCATGTATGTAGCTGTGTCAGTCTCATAATCTGATGGTCGTGTTTTTGATCCTCACACGGGGCACAGGGATTTTTGTGTGTTTGGATTAAGTGTCATCATTCATTCTGGAAAGGACTTGCATGTAACACTCTACTTTCAGTGCATCATGATCCATATTCGGAAGACACTTGCCAATTTCAAACCACAAACATAACAAATTGCGTCATGTATGTTTCCCTATCAGTCTCATAATCTTAAGGTCCTGAGTTTGATCCTCACATGCAGCACACATCTTCTTCTATGTTTTAACATCATAGTTCTTTTTGGAAATGACCTAAATGTAACACTCTTACTTACATTATGATCCATATAAGAAAGACAAAAGACAGCTTTCAAGTTAAAATGGCAAAAATGACAACACGTGTCATGTATGTAGCTGTGTCAGTCTCATAATCTGATGGTCGTGTTTTTGATCCTCACACGGGGCACACAGCTTTTTGTGTGTTTGGATTACGTCTCATCATTCATTCTGGAAAGGACCTGAATGTAATATTACTTTCAGTGCATCATGATCCATATTCGGAAGACGCTTGCCAAATCCAAACCACAAACATAACAAATTGCATCATGTATGTTTCCGTATCAGTCTCATAATCTAAAGGTCCTGAGTTCAATCCTCACATGCAGCACACATCTTCTTCTATGTTTTAACATCATAGTTCTTTTTGGAAATGACCTAAATGTAACACTCTTACTTACATTATGATCCATATAAGAAAGACAAAAGACAGCTTTCAAGTTAAAATGGCAAAAATGACAACACGTGTCATGTATGTAGCTGTGTCAGTCTCATAATCTGATGGTCGTGTTTTTGATCCTCACACGGGCACACAGCTTTTTGTGTGTTTTAAGTGTCATAGTTTTTTCTGGAATGGACCTGAATGTAGCACTCTTCTTTCAGTGCACTGTGATCCATATTTGGAAGACAAAAGACATTTGTCAATTTTAAAAATAAAACATGACATCATGTGTCATGCATGTAGCCTCGTTAGCGCAGTAGGTAGCGCGTCAGTCTCATAATCTGAAGGTCGTGAGTTCGATCCTCACACGGGGCACACAGCTTTTTGTGTGTTTGCATTACGTCTCATCATTCATTCTGGAAAGGACCTGAATGTAATATTACTTTCAGTGCATCATGATCCATATTCGGAAGACGCTTGCCAAATCCAAACCACAAACATAACAAATTGCGTCATGTATGTTTCCCTATCAGTCTCATAATCTTAAGGTCCTGAGTTTGATCCTCACATGCAGCACACATCTTTTTCTATGTTTTAACTATCATAGTTCTTTTTGGAAATTACCTAAATGTAACACTCTTACTTACATTATGATCCATATAAGAAAGACAAAAGACGGCTGTCAATTTCAAATGGCAAAAATGACAACACGTGTCATGTATGTAGCTGTGTCAGTCTCATAATCTGATGGTCGTGTTTTTGATCCTCACACGGGGCACAGGGATTTTTGTGTGTTTGGATTAAGTGTCATCATTCATTCTGGAAAGGACTTGCATGTAACACTCTACTTTCAGTGCATCATGATCCATATTCGGAAGACACTTGCCAATTTCAAACCACAAACATAACAAATTGCGTCATGTATGTTTCCCTATCAGTCTCATAATCTTAAGGTCCTGAGTTTGATCCTCACATGCAGCACACATCTTCTTCTATGTTTTAACATCATAGTTCTTTTTGGAAATGACCTAAATGTAACACTCTTACTTACATTATGATCCATATAAGAAAGACAAAAGACAGCTTTCAAGTTAAAATGGCAAAAATGACAACACGTGTCATGTATGTAGCTGTGTCAGTCTCATAATCTGATGGTCGTGTTTTTGATCCTCACACGGGGCACACAGCTTTTTGTGTGTTTGGATTACGTCTCATCATTCATTCTGGAAAGGACCTGAATGTAATATTACTTTCAGTGCATCATGATCCATATTCGGAAGACGCTTGCCAAATCCAAACCACAAACATAACAAATTGCATCATGTATGTTTCCGTATCAGTCTCATAATCTAAAGGTCCTGAGTTCAATCCTCACATGCAGCACACATCTTCTTCTATGTTTTAACATCATAGTTCTTTTTGGAAATGACCTAAATGTAACACTCTTACTTACATTATGATCCATATAAGAAAGACAAAAGACAGCTTTCAAGTTAAAATGGCAAAAATGACAACACGTGTCATGTATGTAGCTGTGTCAGTCTCATAATCTGATGGTCGTGTTTTTGATCCTCACACGGGCACACAGCTTTTTGTGTGTTTTAAGTGTCATAGTTTTTTCTGGAATGGACCTGAATGTAGCACTCTTCTTTCAGTGCACTGTGATCCATATTTGGAAGACAAAAGACATTTGTCAATTTTAAAAATAAAACATGACATCATGTGTCATGCATGTAGCCTCGTTAGCGCAGTAGGTAGCGCGTCAGTCTCATAATCTGAAGGTCGTGAGTTCGATCCTCACACGGGGCACACAGCTTTTTGTGTGTTTGCATTACGTCTCATCATTCATTCTGGAAAGGACCTGAATGTAATATTACTTTCAGTGCATCATGATCCATATTCGGAAGACGCTTGCCAAATCCAAACCACAAACATAACAAATTGCGTCATGTATGTTTCCCTATCAGTCTCATAATCTTAAGGTCCTGAGTTTGATCCTCACATGCAGCACACATCTTTTTCTATGTTTTAACTATCATAGTTCTTTTTGGAAATTACCTAAATGTAACACTCTTACTTACATTATGATCCATATAAGAAAGACAAAAGACGGCTGTCAATTTCAAATGGCAAAAATGACAACACGTGTCATGTATGTAGCTGTGTCAGTCTCATAATCTGATGGTCGTGTTTTTGATCCTCACACGGGGCACAGGGATTTTTGTGTGTTTGGATTACGTCTCATCATTCATTCTGGAAAGGACCTGAATGTAATATTACTTTCAGTGCATCATGATCCATATTCGGAAGACGCTTGCCAAAACCAAACCACAAACATAACAAATTGCATCATGTATGTTTCCCTATCAGTCTCATAATCTTAAGGTCCTGAGTTCAATCATCACATGGAGCACACATCTTTTTCTATGTTTTAACTATCATAGTTCGTTTTGGAAATGACCTAATTGTAGCACTCTTACTTACATTATGATCCAGATCAGAAAGACAAAAGACGGCTGTCAATTTCAAATGGCAAAAATGACAACATGTGTCATGTATGTAGCTGTGTCAGTCTCAAAATGTGATGGCTGTGTTTTGATCCTCACACGGGGCACAGAGATTTTTGTGTGTTTTAAGTGTCATAGTTTTTTCTGGAATGGACAGAGATTTTTGTGTGTTTGGATTAAGTGTCATCATTCATTCTGGAAAGGACTTGCATGTAACACTCTACTTTCAGTGCATCATGATCCATATTCGGAAGACACTTGCCAAATCCAAACCACAAACATAACAAATTGCGTCATGTATGTTTCCCTATCAGTCTCATAATCTTAAGGTCCTGAGTTTGATCCTCACATGCAGCACACATCTTTTTCTATGTTTTAACTATCATAGTTCTTTTTGGAAATGACCTAAATGTAACACTCTTACTTACATTATGATCCATATAAGAAAGTCAAAAGACAGCTGTCAAGTTCAAATGGCAAAAATGACAACACGTGTCATGTATGTAGCTGTGTCAGTCTCATAATCTGATGGTCGTGTTTTTGATCCTCACACGGGGCACAGGGATTTTTGTGTGTTTGGATTACGTCTCATCATTCATTCTGGAAAGGACCTGAATGTAATATTACTTTCAGTGCATCATGATCCATATTCGGAAGACGCTTGCCAATTTCAAACCACAAACATAACAAATTGCGTCATGTATGTTTCCCTATCAGTCTCATAATCTTAAGGTCCTGAGTTTGATCCTCACATGCAGCACACATCTTTTTCTATGTTTTAACTATCATAGTTCTTTTTGGAAATGACCTAAATGTAGCACTCTTACTTACATTATGATCCATATAAGAAAGACAAAAGACAGCTGTCAAGTTCAAATGGCAAAAATGACAACACGTGTCATGTATGTAGCTGTGTCAGTCTCATAATCTGATGGTCGTGTTTTTGATCCTCACCCAGGGCAGAGAGATTTTTGTGTGTTTGGATTAAGTGTCATCATTCACTTTGGAAAGGACCTGAATGTAACACTCTACTTTCAGTGCATCATGATCCATATTTCGGAAGACAAAAGATACTTGTCAATTTTAAATGACAAACTAGGGTATTAACTGTCCTGTATAAAATAAATCAGTCATGAACTCCCATAAAATGAAAACAGAACCTTGGAGAACACTATTTCAAGTACAGTACAGAAGTATTTTTGAAGTGAATTACAAACCAGGTGATTCCATAGAAAATGTCTAACTTAACAGCCTCGTAAGTACAGCGCAAACTGTTATCCGAAATACCACTTTAAAGATTGCAGTACACTTGAACTTCACCACTGGCGGACGGCCATGTGCATATGGCAGACCCATTCCCTGGCTGCAGAAAGCCTGTGTTGAGGTCTTATCAGAAGCATGTGGCGGTTTTCCTGCAGATGCCCTTGACTGTGTGTGTGTGTTTTGTCTAGAGTGTGACAGATAAGAGCGATCTGATAAGAAACTCAGCCCCCTTGTGTGCCACGTTAGCAAAAAGCATATGCTCTTCAATTAATGAAAACGGTCACTTGCCTTGCATCTTCTCTGGTACCAGCTACTGTTGTGCATCTGTGCGTCTGGCCGACATGTCTGGACTGAACGTCTCCCTGGGCTACTTCTTGGTAGTCGTCGTCCTCAGCGAGGTTGCAGCGTTCCTGCTAAGGCTTGGCCCGGTCTGGGGCTTTTCCGCCGAGCTCCCTGTATCTTTCATGTTAGTAGCCTGCTGGTCGGAGTTGGGAACCTTAAAAGATGTGGGGTTGTGGGCAGGAGGCTTTGGCCCCGATGTCACTTTGACTCTGCTGTTCTTGGTGTTGATGACCCACAGTATCATCTCCCGAGGGGCCTCCGGGAACCCAGCCATGACCCTGCGGGGTTTCCTGCTGTCAGACACTTCAGCTCTGAGCACTCTCTCTTGTCTCGCTGGTCAGTTCACCGGAGCCTACTTGGGTCGATTCTTCGCCACCTACTACTGGTCCTTGGAGCTGACTGACATGCACATGATCCAGAACATGATGTCGTCCGAGTGCAGCCCATCTCTGCGCGTCTCTTTGTCGCAGGGTGCGTTCACAGAGGGGATATGCACCCTGACTTTCCACCTACTTGCCATGCGGCTTAGTGGCAGTCCTGTGCTGTGCAGAGTGCCACTCACCGCGCTCGCCATCACAGCACTCTCGTACGCAGGTGAGTGGGATGCGTAATAGCAAATTCATACTGAGCAATTCAAAGCTCCAGAGACTTTTAATATTTGCTAGGTTATACGTTAGACAATTATGTTCCTAAAACAAAACACAGCATGCATGATAAAGTACCTTAACACATCTTTTTCAAATTAGTACCAAGTCATAGACAACATTTTTATGTTTCTAAGCTGTGCAGCTGCGTTAAAATTTAATATTTTATTAAGTGATTGGTATTGTTGCCAGTGGGGCAATAGATCATGTGCTGGAGATGAATTAGTAATGCATGCTGTTGTTTCCAGCCGGCGGCTACACCTCTGGTTACTTCAACCCCGCCCTGGCTTACGCCCTGACGTTCAACTGTCCGGGGTTTACTCTGATAGAGTATGCTGCGGTGTACTGGCTTGGCCCACTGGCTGGTGAGTTTCTGTCCTTTCTGCAATGCAAACATCTAGAACATGTGAAAATACATTGCATAAAAAGTAACCAACTGTTCTGCTTCTCTTCACCTTCGATTTGTTAAGTTTATAGTTCATACTTGCCATTGAATATATATAATATAATGTCTTGTATTTAATGAAAAGCAATGTGTAATTAGAAGTGCAGGAATGCAGGTGGGGATTAAAAATATATATTAATAAAACAGCATGTCATATTTCTGAACAATATTTTCAATAGGAATCCCAATTTGAAATTTATAACAGCAAACAAAATATGCACAACTTTAATAAAATATTAAAACCATATTCAGAATGTACAGAATCATAATCACTCCAGTAGAGAGAGAGAGAAAGATTGATTGATTGCAGTTTTAGTCCAGGAGATGAGAATTATTTTGTCTGCTGGATCGTCTTCTGGAAACCATCTAAGTCCAGGGCATCAAATCTCAAAATATCGGTTGTACATCAAAAAGATTAAAAATTAACTAAAAATGTGAAATGTCAGACTGTTTGGGGCCAGAACCAGTTTTCATTTGAGACATGTGTCGTTTGCAGGAATGACTTTGGCACTGTTTCTATACACTGGTCACATTCCTCGACTTTTTGCACGGAACCTCCTCTACTCCCAGAAAAGCCGCTACAGAGTCCCTGTGGGGAAGAGCTCTCCGGACCAGATGGGGAGGACTGGTACTAAGCAGGGGGGCAAAAAGGGCGACTGAAATCACAACCAGGAGAGAAGCTGTGGGCTATCAGAGAGCAATCTGTCTGATCACCTCCCATCAGTACACATCTGTCAACCCTGGAGCAACAAAAGCACAATTCAATAGTGATGGACTGACTCCAAACGCTAACTTTTATATATGTTTTTTTTTTAGGTTCAAGCATTAAGCAAAATAAGCGTAATTATTCAATGCAACTACTTCACAATGCAACGGATGTTGTAACAAATGTGACAACTGTGGACTTAAGGAAACCAAGCAGTGTAGAAGTTGAAGTTAACAGTTTGAGTTTTTTTGAATACTTGAGAAAAAATACTGCCTGCCTTTCTGGACATGAATCTAGTTAATCTAATTAATCTTCATTTAAAATGACAATCTATGTTTATACTTACGTTGTTTACAGTGAAAGTACTGTACATATCATGGTATATGTTGTATATCATGTCAGCATTATGCTGTAAATGGAATTTAAAAATAATCGTCAAGAACTCCAATTATAACATCAAAAATAAAGTAAGTACTTTGCATTTACATTTTATTTTAAACAAATGTATGAAGTCTAAAAGAAACAGCAGCATTTTGCACGTGTAAGCTTTCTGTGATCATACCATCAACTTTAAACGTTGAATAAACCTCTGCATGGTAACTGACGATCTGAAATTCTCTCACTGCTCCGGCCGTTGAAGTCAGCCTCACAGTTCCTGCACTCGCGGTCTAGATCCATCTCTGCGCTACTCTGCTTTGACAGTAGCATCCTGTGCACTTCCACTGGCTGGTTTCCCTTTCTGCTTGGGCTTCTGCTGAGGTTTCTGTGCAGGACCTTGATCTACAGAACAGAAGAAAGGTGTGAACTAGACTAAGCTGAGAGCACACCTGATCAACACACAAGCAACCATGGACAGTCTTCAATCCAGAGGTGTGTTTCTTAAAAGGGGCGAGCAAGAGATCACACTAGCTCACTCTCTGTAATAAACTTCTAAATATTGCCTTTAGGGTGGATTAATCAGTAGATTTTTTTCCATAGAGCTTGGGGTTAACTTTACCAGTCTAACTGATGTTCTCTTGCTTACATGAACATGTTCAGCTGGCATGGGATCTGTTTCACAACATGTGAGTTGTCAATGCATAATGACTGAATGATGTAAAAAGATTTTCTATCACGTCTATTTACATATTCTTTAAAAAACAAAAAACAAACATAGTCAACTAACCGTTTGTGAAAAAGCTCACAAAGACAAAATCAAACCACAAAAGTAATCTTATTCTGTTGAAATTACAAAATTAGGCTTCAATGTAGTTCCTGCAATTTCAGTTCCAAGGAAACCGTCCATAACTTAATTTCTCCTGGGCAATTGTGTAGAAATACTGAAAATACTGTAATGCAAAGGGGAGCATTTAGGAGGTGTAATTGAGTGAAAAGGAAAACTTAAATTTCAGAGCACAGTTATCTATTTGTGCTGTCAAGGTGCTGTAATAAAGCGAATTAGAATTGCTGTGCTGGATCTCGTGCACATTTCCAGCTGGTGTTGCGGATACAAGTTATATGTCGGTTCAGTCATACCAGGCTGGGCTTGGTTCTCTAGCTGGGCTTCATGCTGTTCCACCCACAGCTTATACTCGGAGTTGTTGAGGAATCGCTTTGTTTGTGCACAGCTGAGACATCGCACCACTGTGGTCCTCTGTCGTTTACCGCACCCTGAACACAAGACAGACAGTGTCAAACAGCATCATTTACACAGTTGGTCACAGCTGGAACATGTAATGCAGTCTGATAGGATGCTCCCTCAAGACTGAATTAAAATGTCAACCTGTCAACAAATCTACCCCTCTGTTTTCAATATGATTCATGTTCTGTGCAACATACAGCACAAATGGCTAATACGATTGTTTTATTTTCATTTACTATATTGGGTAGTATGATGAGCTGCTTTAAAAAGGAAATCACAGGCAGTGATTAAATTATCTATGAAGAAGGTCCATCTATTGATATGAAACATTGAATATAAACAGTGTCAGATCCAACTGGCAAATGGTGGTAACGGTTTAGATCAGTAATTCTTCCCCTTCAGTGT